>NC_081766.1:33475611-33775611 GCF_963082965.1 Carassius carassius | reverse complement strand
ACAGAGATATTAATTATTGGACCAAAAAAACATTAAACAGAATCTTGTAGATTACAATTTGCAACTAGACAGATGTACTGTTAATTCCTCTACAGTCAAAAATCTGGGTGTTATATTAGACAGCAACTTGTCTTTTGAAAACCATATTTCCCATGTTACAAATAATGCATTCTTTCATCTTAGAAACATTGCCAAGCTACAAAACATGTTACCTGTTTCTGATGCAGAAAAGCTAGTTCATGCATTCATGACCTCTAGACTGGACTATTGTAAAGCACTTCTAGGTGTCCTTCATCTTCAATAAACAAGCTACAGGTAGTCCAAAATGCAGCAGTTCTTCAGGTCAAGAAAATATGACCATATTACCCCAATTTTACAGTCTCTGCACTGGCTACCTATCAAGTTCCGTATCAGTTACAAATTATTATTACTTACTTATAAGGCCCTAAATGGTTTAGCTCCTGCATACCTAACTAGACTTATACCACGTTACAATCCATCACACTCCCTAAGGTCACAAAACGCTGGCTTTTGGTATATCCTAGGATAGCAAAGTCCAGTAAAGGAGGTAGAGCTTTTTCACATTTGGCTCCCAAACTCTGGAATAGAATTATCCTGATAATGTTCGGGGTTCAGACAAACTCTCTGTTTAAATCTAGATTAAAAACGCTTCTCTTTCGCCAAGAATTCGAATAATGCATCTCTTAAATTGTGACTGCAGTTGCATCTGATCAAATGAGCTTTCTTATTCTTTAGCTTGGGTTAAACTAACTAATTTTACTTTGTTGGAACACAGCTATGCTAATGATGTCTCTATTTGTTTCTCTGTTTTTCTCTGATTTACGTCCCGTGGTAACTAGGATATACACAAGCTCCAGTCTGGATCCAGAACACCTGAGAAGAGATGATGCTGACCCCTTAGAGGACCCCAGATGATGCTAACCCTGAATCAACAAACAGAACTAACAAATATTGCTACAAGTGTGATTGCATCATATAATAATTGCTGTTAATAATGTTTATCGTCTGGCTGACTACCTGTCTTGTATTAATTTTTCTGAAAAATCCTCTCATATGCAGTCAAACTGACAGTCACCACTTATAAGCTACTACTAATTATTGTAGAAACATAATTTTATGTAAAGTTGCTTTGTAATGATTTTTTATCGTAAAAAGTGTTATACAAATAAGCTTGAATTAAATTGAAAATTGAAAGAGCCTGAAGTTCCCCTATTCTCTTGAGTGAGCATATAGAGAGGAGAAAGAATGTCTTCAAGGTGAGGAACTTATGTTAAACCTCTTTAATGCGTTCAGAGTCCTCCAGTACCACCCCTATGACTCACGAGTGGACCTTGGTGCAGTGTGCTGGCCTCGGCCTTAAAGTGCTACAGAGAGAGAAACAGGCTTCTTGCCAATGACTGACCACCCAAAGGGGCATGGTAAGCAGCTATGGCCGCCATGTACACCTTCAGAGTGGATGAAATGCTTTAACTCTGCTTGAAACTCCAGAACTGTATTAACTAAGCAGTTGACAGTTTCTTGCAGTCATTGTCCGCACCAAGAAATAAAAAGGTTCCAGGTAAAACTTTCTATGAAGCCTGTATTTACAATACATTATAAGGGTATTCTTAAGGCATTATAATGAATGCATAATGCATTATAAAAAAATAAAAAAAGTATAATATGTTGTATCATCTCATGAATATTCATAAGAACAGTTTTACTATATTATAGTAAATACTTATTTGTGGTTATAGCTTTTAAGAGTATGATGATTTATAACACAATGAACACATTGCATCAACTTTTACAATGGCTTATAGTTCTCATAGTTTTAATGTATTATAAGTCTCATGTATTGCCATTTTTCTGATGCTACTTTACTTAAAGCGGTCAAAGACCACTTATAAGTAGTAGTAGTAGTAGTAGTAATAATAATAATAATAATAATACTTTATCTCAAACAGCCACAAGATCGGATATCAGATCAGGTGAATGTGTAATATGACACATTTGCTTTGAACTATTTTTATTGTAATATCAGTATGATTATTTTGATGGTACCCTTTAGACAGCTGTTGATAAATAACTCTGCAACTAAATATCAGCTAGCGGTAATTGGAGTATTAGTATGTCTGCTAATGTAAATATATGCTAACACCTTATTTTTATGGTCAACCAGTAGATAAACTGACATAAGTGTCTTTGCAAGTACGCCAACTTATTCTACCATACTAGATTCTACCAATCTTGAGCATACTAATACTCTAATGAGAATTATTTGGCATGTAGTTGCAAAATTGCTTATAATCGATTAATTAAGGGGACCATCAAAATAAAATGTAACCATTTAAAACATTGATTTTTTTTTTCAGTTGGAGTATTAAAGGTACAATTTGTAAGACATTTGCAGTAAAATATCCAAAAACCACTAGGCTAGTGTTATATATTTTGTCCAGCTGATTACTAACAATATCTCAAATTTTTTCAACTACTTGTAAATCTACTTGTAAATTCCCATTCTAAACAGTGACATGGGGCAGTGCAGTCACCTGTCAATGATGTTAGTTACCCTCTGTTACCGCCTTTACTGACGTAGAAACCACATGACAACAGTGTCGTGGACAAGCAGAATTAGCTTCACGACAAACTTCAACTAGAAAGAGTTGCCGATCTCGCTTGTGTTTTACTCGACAGATTTGTATCTTTACAGAAGACGTATGCTATTATAACGATCATCAAGATTAGTGTTATGGGGCATACACGTCAAACGAGGGGGGCATCGCGTCTCTAGACCTGCGCAAGGATGCGTCTGATCCATAGTCTGATCGCGTCTTTGTGTTGACTTTGTATGTAATCTACTCACGCAAATCGTTGAACTCGCATTAAATCCATGATTTATCTTTCCGTCTGATTGATGGCCGTCAGCGGTTGGGTAGAAGACAATATATCCCATCATTCCATGCTCCTCCTTAGCGTCATCAAACCATGCGATTGTTATTGTTTTGGTAGTGCACCCTCTAGTGGCTGATCCTACAACCTGTACCTTTAAGCTCACATCAATGAATTAACATTACCTCCACAGGAAACACTCTTATGACACTCAACATCTGACAACTCACAAACTGTAGTAAGATACTGAGCAGAAACATTGTCAAGATATGATACAGTCCATTATACTGTAAATTAAGTAGATTTAATATAGTGTTCATTGTGTGTTATATAGATAATCATACTCTTAAACTTATAACCACAAATACATAAGTATTATGATGTATTATAATTGTTGTTATTGTTGTTAACATATAATAAGGTTTTTTATAATGCATTATGCATTCATTATAATGCCTTAAGAACCCCCTTATAATGTATTATAACTACAGGCTTCATATGTTGTTTCCACGTGACGGATGCTCTGGACTGGAGTATGGTCTCAACAATCTCAATTGAGAGACCGGATGCTAAGAGCTGTGCCCCCTCAGAGGCCACACCCAAAGCTTCTGTTACTACAGAATGGGGCTACTAGCAGAAGACAGACCCTGTCCCCGGGTACACTCTCCAGAACTCCCATGGAGCAAAGGAATCGGGGGAAAAGCATAAAGACAGGAACCAAGGTTTCCTCAACATGTCTAAGGCATGTAAGGATTGCCACGTGACATTAACCATGCAAAGTGGGTTGCCCCTTGGGGAAAACCCCTTGGTCCTAAGCCACCACTGCTAAGGTCTCATGTACAGCAGGCCAAAGGGTATCATGTTGAATGTTACTGCCATCAGACCTTACAATCTCTGAAACTGTTTGACAGCGAATGACTGGCCTATGTAAGACTTTGAGAATCGATTCGATATGAGCAGGGGGCAGACATGCCTGCATCATCGTTAAATCCCACATCATGCCAAGAAAAGTGGTCCTATGTGCTGGAGAAACCAGACTTTCCTTGGCATTCAGCCTCAATCGCAGCTCCTTCATAGGAATGAGGACGACATCTCACTGCCGAAATGCCTACTGCTGAGGATGTATTAATATCAGCCAGTCAATGATGTTATTCAGTATGTGGATGCCCTTAAGTCTCAGAGGAGCCAGAGGAGCATCCACACACTTGATGAAAGTGTGGGGTGATAGTAATAGGTGGAAGGGAATAGCCCAATATTTGTATGCTTCGCTCCTGAAAGCAAACCTCAGGAACTTCCTGTGCTGAGGAAAAATGGATACGTGGAAGTATGTGTCCTTGCGATCTATCATGATATACCAGTCCTCAGACCTAATTTGAGACAGTCTGTTTTATCTTAAACCAAAAGCATTTGATAGCCCGATTCAGCAGATGCAGATCTATGATCAGATGCAACCCCTCATCTTGCATCAGAACAATAAAGTATCGACTGTAGAACCAGGACTCTCTTGAGAGAGGAGGAAAGTGTTCTGTGTACTTCTTTCTCAAGAGAGTGTCAACTTCTTGTTCAATTACCAGAGTCTCGTTATTGTGCTACTAACTGCTACTATTGTGGGGACAACCCCAATAAAAAGAAGTAGGGAGAGCCAAACTGAATTCTGTTGCCTGTCACTACAGTCTACAGGACTCTTTGTGAGACATTTGGAGAAGTTTCCACGCTGCCAGAAATACCTCTCTGGGCTGGCCTCTGGTATGGCTAGAAGAGTCATTTCAATGCCCTGAAGCGAATAACTGGCAGGGAACATCCAACTTGATGGTTCTAGTGCCTTTACTTGAGGGGATGAGCATTGCCGTAGCATTGCCGGGCGACAGCTGGGAACTAAGCTTGTTGGAGCCCACTGTGCCTGCATGGGTTATAGCAGGTGTATTAGCGGGACTGAGGATGCCAGCTCCTCTGAACAGGAGTCTGTTGTAACTAGAGAGTTTAATTTGGTGTACTAAAGTGGAATGGTACCAGCAAGATCGCAAGCCTGGCCGCTTTCATCAAAAAGAGCAAGGGGGAAGCGGTGCACCTGCAGTGACAGCTGCTCACAATCAGGACGGTCATCTCCCTAACATGCTCCCAAACAGATGATACAAAGATCATGTGAAAATGACGGAAGGGAGGAACACACAATCTATTGCACCGACTTACTTTTGTTTTTACTCTTTGACATTATTGCTGTCTTAATAACAAAGATATATTAACTGACTGAATGCTTGTGCAACACATACACACCACAGCACACTTACTGAATAGCAAAACCTAACATGCACTGTGCCAGTTCCTGGTTGCTCACATCAACCCGCTTGTGCTGTCTCGCTTCTCTATTGGACTGATTCCACACTTCAGAACATGGTCACAAAGACGTGTTCCCAAAGCGTTCCAACCAACTTGAGTTCCCTGAGGGGGAACCTCTTTGTAACTATTTCTAGCCTTATGAATTGATTTGTATGGAGTCTGGCAATATGGATTGTTTGGTATGTCCTGCCTGCAAATACACTAATGGCTTATTTTCAATTAATCATTTATTTGGTTTCATGGACAACAAAAGAATACGCATAATTGTAAGTAAAACTGTCTATGTATCTTTTTATCTGTAATGTCTGCCATTAACATTGCACTGTCCATCTCATCAACATTCCGGATTACCTGCTGACATGTAGATCCTTTGTGCACTCTGTTTCTCTCTCTCTTTTTTTTCTTGTCTGTTTATTTTTATTAGTCAAGAATTTCCCCCTGGTTTTCTCTTGAATTACGTTTTATTTAGCCTTAATCAATAGCCATTGTTTTTATTCTAATTTCCTGATTTTTATCACACACCCTTGTGAATTGTGAACTTTGCATGCTGCAAATTATATACTTGTTGTGACTGAGATGTATCGTGTCCATGCAGACGAAGACGGAGACCGTACCTGTACAGGAAGCGTGCCATCCACCGAGGACGACCAACTCCTGCAGAGGCAGAGGAGGAACCTGTTGGGAAACCAGCAGAGGAGCAGCCCGTCAATGCTTTTGCTGGCCGCCGTGAAAGACGCAAAAAGATAAACGTTTCTGTCTGGGAGCAACGGACAAACCAGCTGCGGAAACGTCGGCAGATAGCCAGTCGTGAGGTGCTGTTTGGCAGTACCACAGAGGACCAGTTAGACACTCCAGTGAGTGATCATCTCCAACAGGGAAGCATATCCCCAGAGACGAGCCCTTTACACTTGCCAGAATCACCAATGTCTGTAGGGATGCCCCTGCCAGAGCCGCCCATGTCTATAACCATTCCACTCCCTGAACCTCCAGAATCTGAGCCCTTGCCCCTGACGGGATCAGGACTGGAGGAGCGGCAGAGTGCAAATAACCATCATTCAAATACAGAGAGGAAGCATCGTGTGGCAAGGAAGTTTCGGGCTGCTGCTGCTGCCGGAGTAGCAGAGGGTGGGCGACACAAACGCCACAGACATCGAGAGTCCAGAACAGAGGCCAGAAATGCAGAGAATCACCAGCAAATTGGGTGCAGCGAGAAACAGCCTGAAGAGGGTGAGGATAAAATGGAGGAAACACAGTCTAAAAACTCGATGCACATGTACGAAACAGAAATAATCATGTCTGGCAAACAAAATGAGAATCAGGAGGAATGCCAACGGTAAGAACACGATCGGGCTTATTTTCATTTAGTGAGTCATTCAGTTATGTTGCTAGTTTACATTCAATGTTGTGGTTTGGTGAAATTCTTATTTGGATGCTTACTATTTTTGACAAATGTTGCAATCCTGGTACAACCCGAATTCCGGAAAAGTTGGGACGTTTTTTAAATTTTAATAAAATGAAAACTAAAAGACTTTCAAATCACATGAGCCAATATTTTATTCACAATAGAACATAGATAACATAGCAAATGTTTAAACTGAGAAAGTTTACAATTTTTACAATACAAAATGAGCTCATTTCAATTTTGATTTCTGCTACAGGTCTCAAAATAGTTGGGACGGGGCATGTTTACCATGGTGTAGCATCTCCTTTTCTTTTCAAAACAGTTTGAAGACGTCTGGGCATTGAGGCTATGAGTTGCTGGAGTTTTGCTGTTGGAATTTGGTCCCATTCTTGCCTTATATAGATTTCCAGCTGCTGAAGAGTTCGTGGTCGTCTTTGACGTATTTTTCGTTTAATGATGCGCCAAATGTTCTCTATAGGTGAAAGATCTGGACTGCAGGCAGGCCAGGTTAGCACCCGGACTGTTCTACGACGAAGCCATGCTGTTGTTATAGCTGCAGTATGTGGTTTTGCATTGTCCTGCTGAAATAAACAAGGCCTTCCCTGAAATAGACGTTGTTTGGAGGGAAGCATATGTTACTCTAAAACCTTTATATTCCTTTCAGCATTCACAGAGCCTTCCAAAACATGCAAGCTGCCCATACCGTATGCACTTATGCACCCCCATACCATCAGAGATGCTGGCTTTTGAACTGAACGCTGATAACATGCTGGAAGGTCTCCCTCCTCTTTAGCCCGGAGGACACGGCGTCCGTGATTTCCAACAAGAATGTCAAATTTGGACTCGTCTGACCATAAAACACTATTCCACTTTGAAATAGTCCATTTTAAATGAGCCTTGGCCCACAGGACACGACGGCGCTTCTGGACCATGTTCACATATGGCTTCCTTTTTGCATGATAGAGCTTTAGTTGGCATCTGCTGATGGCACGGCGGATTGTGTTTACCGACAGTGGTTTCTGAAAGTATTCCTGGGCCCATTTAGTAATGTCATTGACACAATCATACCGATGAGTGATGCAGTGTCGTCTGAGAGCCCGAAGACCACGGGCATCCAATAAAGGTCTCCGGCCTTGTCCCTTACGCACAGAGATTTCTCCAGTTTCTCTGAATCTTTTGATGATGTTATGCACTGTAGATGATGAGATTTGCAAAGCATTTGCAATTTGACGTTGAGGAACATTGTTTTTAAAGTTTTCCACAATTTTTTTACGCAGTCTTTCACAGATTGGAGAGCCTCTGCCCATCTTTACTTCTGAGAGACTCTGCTTCTCTAAGACAAAGGTTTTATAGCTAATCATGTTACAGACCTGATATCAATTAACTTAATTAATCACTAGATGTTCTCCCAGCTGAATCTTTTCAAAACTGCTTGCTTTTTTAGCCATTTGTTGCCCCCGTGCCAACTTTTTTGAGACCTGTAGCAGGCATTAAATTTTAAATGAGCTAATTAAGTGGATAAAAGTGTAAAATTTCTCAGTTTAAACATTTGCTACGTTATCTATGTTCTATTGTGAATAAAAAAATTGGCTCATGTGATTTGAAATTCCTTTAGTTTTCATTTTATTAAAATTTAAAAAACGTCCCAACTTTTCCGGAATTCGGTTTGTACAATCCTAGTTGGTAACACTTTATTTTGGTCCCTTTATACATTCTGTTGAGTATAAGTAACTTTGAAACTACTTATTAACTACCAGTAATTAGTAGTGCTGGGTAGTAGAGGTCTTCACGGGTCCAAAAATTAGTGCTCGAACCCGAAAGAGACCCGTAATGTACTACAGCGAACCGACCTGGACCCGTCTATTATTTCAAAAGTTGAACCCGAACCCTTGTAGATCCAAGAAATGCCTACCCGGACCCGACTTGGACCCCTCTATTATTTGAAAGCTGGACCCGAACCCGCCGGGAAGACACAGACCTGACTGGACCTGATTGTCACATATTCCAGCTTAAATTGCTATTCTATTAAGTCAATAAACCTGTTGCGAAAAATACAACTTTTTTTCTAACCTAATTTAAGGAGCCGTAGTTTCTCTTCCTTGTACCTGACTGTCTGTGATGCATTAAAATTCTCAGACAAGAAAGTTATCAATGTTATTCCTCTCGTTATTTCAAGTCTGAGCTTAATCCACTCATTATTTCAGCTTCAAAAGTCCGCTTGATGTCACGGTAACGACTGCGCACATGTACATTCTGACTCGAGTTAACTCGCATAATAACTTCAACTGTTTGCCTTTTTGAACTATAATAACGATCGCTCGTGCAATGCCATGGCCGCTGACCTTATTTATTTGCTATCATCTCTGTGCTCTCTGCTCTGCGTCGAGTCTGAATCTGACCACTAATACTTTAAGATTAAACTGTTCATTTATATTATAAAAAAAATGGTAGAAAATGTAAAGCGCGGTTTGTCCCTCACTGGTTGCCATAGAAACATGACACATGCTCGAGACTGCACATGCGTGCTTCAACCTGAAATATGCTTTTTAACGCTTTTTAATGCATTAACTATGAGTCTGCGCACTCTGCTTCTAATGGCAGAGAGAGAGATAGCTTTTTTTCTTTCTTTTTTTGGCTCACACTTTTCCTAATTTTACAAGTTGCAAGTTACAAGAAACACAAGCAGTGTGTGATCCCGGCCGGATGTTCTCCGAGTCCGATGACTCCGATCGCACCGGTATTACACACAATGTTAAACAGACCCGGGACCCGAAGTAATAGATTCGGACCCGACCCGGACCCGGCTGATCATTTAAAATATAGACCCGAACCCGTACGGGTCCCAGGTCGGGTCCCGGGTCGACGGGTCTCGGGTGCACTGTGAAGACCTCTACTGGGTAGTGACTGCTTACATGTAATCTGAATTACGTAATCATATTCCAAAAGTACTTGATTATATTACATTTTAAAATACTTTAATATCAGACTACAGTTGTTTTTTTATTGATTACATAATTACTTATTGTTCAAACAATAGCAATTGATTTTTAACATTTCTTGATATAAACTAATTTTCTTTTTTCATCTTTTACATTTTATTTTCTAAACATTCAGAAAGTTTTTCGGTTTTGTGGACATTTACACAAAGACCAGCCACTAGTCAAGTGAATATAATTGCACAGAAATGTAAGAGACTACACTGCATTTGACCAGTGGTTTTACAAAAATCATTTTGATTTTAAAACAGGTTTTCTCATATATATTTCAATCAGTACCACTTCCGTCAAGTATATTTATGACAATTATATTGCATACAGTTAGTGTTGGTGGTATGGTTATGTTCTGGGCAACACTCCACACGTCTGTCCATGCAGCCATGCTTGGACAGAGCAGGGAGAGCAGCAAGACAAACCCCCCTGGGGTACAGAACAGAACCATTATAAGCATATGTAATTACAATTCACAATTACATGAGTTATAAACAAAATGTGATAGAGACTGCTTCCAATGAAGAAACTGTAAAGAAAGTCAAAGTTAGATTGGATTATAGGTTCAGTTGGTGGAGTTGGGGTTGGAGGAGGGAGTTAATTGCAAGCAGCGATGCGATGGAAGAGACACTGAAGAATGGGAATTTAAATAGACCGCATGTGATAGGTGTCAAGACTGGATTGGTACATGTCAGGAACAGCTGACTGTCAGCTGATGCAAGCATGACTAACGTGGCCTGACTGAACTAACGCAATGCTCGATATATATATATATATATATATATATAAAATATTCTATAATTTTTTTTATTTACATGTAATGCAGAGATTACCAAACTTTTTTTGTCAGCGAAACCTACGAGTTAGGTCAAAAGTAATCAGAATATATTACCTAAAATGTTTAATGTAATGGATTATGTTACTGACCACAATTTTGCCATGTAATTTGGAATCAGTATAGGGGATTCCAATATGTAAATAATCTACCCAGCTCTAGTATTTAGAGTAGTGTTATTAGACCATAAGGTTATGGTAATTGTTAGTAGAACAAGTTGACTTGTACTTTCAAAGTTACTTTTAATCCGTAAAATGTGTGTTTGAGACCTTTAAATTAAAGTGTTAGCAGATATAAAGCAGTCTACTAATACTCTAATGACTGTTAGTTGCAATGTCATTGCAAAGTTGCACCACAATCTCTAAAAATGAAGGTTATTTGGATCTTCACCTTTAGACATTCTGTGTTAACTTATGGCTGAATGTAACTGAGCTTGGCTTTCCATTTGTTTAAGTTGTTTTTCTAGGCACAACACACAGCAAAGTTATGAATCATGTTTTTGTTATTTAATAAGATCAATCATTTACACCTGTACATTTGTATTTTAGGGAGTTTGTGGGTGATGTGACAGGAATTTCCCAAGCATCTGGCCTTCAGGAGCTTCAGACTGTCTATACAGGAATGAAGGATCAAGCAGAATGCCAGGAAACTCCATTTATGAGGGACAAAGAAGAGTTTACATCAGAATCCAAGTACATGACAGGGGAAGTCTCAGACATTGAGAACAATGGCAGCTATCTGAACCAGGATGAGTGTATGACAGAAACCAGCATTAAACGAGAGATGTCAACCCAGCCTTTGTTGGAAATGGCACCAATGACTGGTATTTGATCCATGCATCCATCCATCAGTCTATCCATCCATCCATTCATCTTGTTTAAATGGTTCTTTACAGTGCAGAGTATGTTTTCTCTGGATTTGTCTTCTAAAGTATTTACTATTTTATCATACCAATTTCTAGACCTTTTGGAGGATAGAACCAAAGCAAAACTGTATTAGTGAAGAAAATATCCTCTAAAAAAAAAGTTTTTCACTCTATGCCATGAAGTCACTTTTAATCTTGTCCTGTGGTGACAAATGCATTTTTTTTCCTTTTTTTTTTTTACAATTGCAAATACTCCAGTCTCTTAATTAAAAAAAAATGCATGCAATAAGTAGCAAAATGATGTTTAACGGCATTATTTGAAATATAGAATGTCAAGCCACGGGACATGCCAATCTCCAAAAGGTAAGTGCCTTTTAGCATTAAGCACTGTGAGAACCATTTCTTTTACACTATATGTATTATATACAGTGCGTGGACTGAAGTGTGAGTTATGAATTGAATAATTGAAATAAGCAGTTCTTGGCAATGAAGTGCCTGTTGTGTTTGGTTTGGTTTGCATAGCAGTTTTTCAGAGGAAAATGATCAATGTGCTACAGTGATGATTTTTAGTGTAGTTCAGCTGCTGATGGTTGAATCCTGAAGGAGGGATGGACAGCAACCATTTATTCTGTTTGCAGAGGGAATCATTTGTTAAAGTGTGGACACATTCATTAATAGAGACACAGAACTGGGTCATCAATGCCTGTGTCAATCTAAGCTTAGTTAGTGTTCACTCTGTGAAAATCTACAGTAGAAGCCATTCAGCCCCGCCACCATCCCCAGCCCCCCCCCCCCCCCCCCCAAACCTAACACAAGATAAAGAAGTGCCACTCAGTGGGCTCAGGTTTATGGCTTCCAGTCTGTAATGAAATCAAAAACATTTGCATCTCAGATACACATAATCACAGGTAATTGTGGTCAAAACCTAGGAGATAAAGCTTTTGCAAATCATTTCAACTGAGTGACATTCATTTGCAAATATATGTGAGAGAGAGCGCCTAGCAACAGACAGTCTCGTTACACAACACACGAGACAGAAATGTATAGGTAAGCTGACAGTTCAGAAATAAAGCTTTTATATGTGCAGTTCAATGCATGTTCCAAACATATGTACTTTGAGACCTGCAACACACTTGCCAGCTATTTTTTAGCCTGATGTATTTACCCTTCCAATCACACTCCATTCACAGTTTCAGAGCCAAAGTTACTCTGAAATCTTTGTTGCAGGATGCAACATTTTTACATTTGATTAAATTAATTTGTGACTGTTATGAAAGTGTGTTCTATTAAGTATGCATCCATGCTGTATGAATACAGTACAGACATACTTCTATCATATAGGCATATTTGACGTGTCCTACAACAACAGCAATGCTTCCTTGCCATTCACAGCTTCTTTCCTTTAGCCCCTTAGAGACCGTAAATCTCAGAGATTTAAAGGAAGTATTGGGTCATCTGCTTTTTGAATACCGTGGACATACTTCTCATTTCATGCACTGCTTTTCATAGTAGGGATGAAGGCATAATTTGTTGCAGGGGTGATAGAGGTTTAAAAGCACAGGCTTTAATTTGTGAGTTTTCGTGTTTCTTTAGAAATAATTAATGGAAAATTGGAGTCTTTAAACGCCTCAGGTGTAAAATTATTCGCTGTCAAAGTGACGCCAAAATGAATGGGAGTCAATGGAATGCTAACAGCAGGTGGGGGTCCGCTAGCCAATGGCGACGCCCAGGGGTGCTTCAAAAAATTGAATTTCAAACTCTCCCTATAACTGAGACGATTTGTTCTGATCCAACCTGATCAGCACTGTCAGTCAGAGTCCAACCTAAACCCCAAAATTCCACACTCTTAAGTGTCTTCTTGCTGCAAATAACCTCTAACCAGTTAATCAAAAGTAAAAAAAAAAAAAAAATAATAAAAAATATATATATATATATATATATATATATATATATATATATATATATATATTCTGGAAAAAAAAAACTCGTAAACTTTTCTGCAACAAATTCACATCTAAGAAAACACACAATAAATAACTAAAGCATGAAAAATTCACAGCATTGCATTACAGTATCACTTTTAATGTTGTTTCAGGAACTTTTTCGCAAGGACAGTTTTCACATGTTGTTTTTGTTAAATGCACATTTATTTTTTATGTTACTAATATATATATATACTCATTAACTCATTAACTAATTTTACACGGCTAGATACAACTGTGTGCAAAACAAGTGAGAATGATAGTAAAATACTTAAATAATGATTTTTTTGCTTTAATTATAAACCCAAACCTGGTTTTATGCATGCTTTTCAAATTTTGTTATAATTGAGTGGGAACAACAAAATGAAATAAGTTCAAGAATATTAGCCTTTTAAAAAATGTCATTATATTTAGTTTTAAGGTGTTCCTGTTACAGTGCAGTTTTATATTTCAGTACTGAATAATATTAATTAACAACATGCACTTTCGCATTATTTTGAGAATTTCAGCTAGTCATTTCTCAATCTGACTAATTTCGCCAGCAAGATTGATTGATTATAGTAGTATACAAGTCATTATTCATATTTAGTATGTAAACCCTGCTGCAAATAAAAGGCTGAAATATTTTATTTGTTCTCTTGATTTGACTCGTTACAGTCAGCTTCAAGGACGTGGAGGCCTCTCACTCAGACAAAGTTGATGATGGTAATGCTGATGATGATGTTGAGAATGGAGGTGAACAGTCGACTGCCCCCAAACCTGACACTCCAGACAGCATGTTCATTTTCAAAAGCTCAAATCCGTAAGTTGTCATTTTTACATGATCCCATGTTTAGATGTTGTACAGTATATTATGCATGACAAAACAGGACAAACATAATGTCTAAAATCATGTTCTTTTTGTAACTGAAGCATCAGAAGGATCTGCCACTATGCAGTGACCTTGCGCTACTTTGAGATGACCATTCTCCTGGTGATTGTGGCTAGCAGCATTGCATTGGCTGCTGAGGATCCTGTGTGCACCAATTCAGAGAGGAATAAGGTAAACCATTATATTTCAATATATTGCTTGCTTAATGAAATGACTAATATTAATATAATGACCAATGTAATGACTGCAAGTATTTTGAAAACAACATCCAGTAAATAAGTGACAGGCTTGTTTACTGTGTGATTGCAGGTTCTTCGTTACTTTGATTATGTTTTCACTGGCGTTTTCACATTTGAAATGATTATAAAGGTAACTGCTTTCCTACTTCAAACATGATTTAAGTAGTTGGTATATTAAAGGAGGTATAAGGAACTCTCTTTTTTTGTCTAGTATGGAGCCAGATAATTCTCAAAATAAATGTATTTACAGAATTAGATTTGTAATAATGCATAAAAGAAAAGTGTGTGTGTGTGTGTGTGTGTGTGTGTGTGTGTGTGTGTGTGTGTGTGTGTGTGTGTGTGTGTGTGTGTGTGTGTGTGTGTGTGTGTGTGTGTGTGTGTATTTTGAGACTTTCCTGGCAGGTTTTTGCCTCATATGTGTTTCTGATGTACTCTTTAGCCAATCAAATTTGAGCCTCTCAAATAATTTGTAAATGTGAAATATATGATTCTTGTTTTGTAAATGCATTTATTTTGAGAGTATGCTGACTCCATAGTCTAGGGCTGTCACAAAGATATTTGATGTTTGTAATTATATTTGTATATATAGGTACAGTATGTAATGTAGGTAGACATTAATAAAATTGTACATATAGATATAAAAGGCAGAAAATTCTATATACTCCATATTCTGAATAAAAGTATATTATGGCATTTTATACAGATGATCGACCAGGGCCTCATTCTTCATGATGGATCATATTTCCGTGACTTGTGGAACATTCTAGACTTTATTGTGGTGGTTGGTGCTCTGATTGCCTTTGCATTGACGTAAGTATTTAAAATTAGAGCCATCTTCCTTGTGTGACATAAAGTCAGATTTTAACTTATAGAATTTGTCTGGACCCATTCTACTTTATAAGATGTCTAACAACAACTCCAGACTCAAGACCTCATTGTAAAAAAACATGCCTCTGTCAATATTTCTGCAAAACTCCAAAAACCTAAATCTATCCATACAATTTACTGCAATTTCCCAGTGAAGTGAAATGTAAACACAGTAAAATACTAACAAATTTTGTTCCTGTTCATTCAAATTATGATTACGGGGCAAATTAATAAAGACTTATTTTCATGCAGTTCCTTGCACAATACTATGCTACGACCTTAAAGGGTTAGTTCACCCAAATATTAAAATTATGTCATTAATGACTCAACCTCATGTCGTTCCAAACCCATAAGACCTCCGTTCATCTTCGGAACACAGTTTAAGATATTTTAGATTTAATCCAAAAGCTTTCTGTCCCTCCATTGAAAATGTATGTACGGTCTACTGTCCATGTCCAGAAAGGTAAAAAAAACATATTCAAAGTAGTCCATGTGACATCAGAGGGTCAGATAGAATTTTTTGAAGCATCGAAAATACATTTTAGTCCAAAAATAGCAAAAACTATGACTTTATTCAGCATTGTCTTCCCTTCTGGGTCTGTTGTGAGCGAGTTCACTGCAGTGTAGTGATATCCGGTTCGTGAACGAATCACTCAATGTAACCAGATCTTCTTGAACCAGTTTACCAAATCGAACTGAATCGTTTGAAACGGTTCGCGTCTCCAATACGCATTAATCCACAAATGACTTAATCCACAAATGTTAACTTTTTTTAACGCAACCGGTTCTTGACTCCAGAACGAGTCAATCTTTCATTCGTTATCTGGCTCGGCTCGGTGTTCATCTTCAGTTCTCTCTTCACAGCAGTTCAGTCAGTGTCCTGTTTGAGTAAATGAATTACTCCGGGATATTGGTTTGTTTGAACTCAGAGGGAGTGTCAGTCATGTTAAAAAAAGTTAACAGCTTAAGTCATTTGTGGATTAATGCATATTGGAGACGCGAACCGCTTCAAACGATTCAGTTTGATTTGGTGAACTGGTTCAAGAAGATCTGGTTACATTGAATGATTCGTTCGCAAACCGGATATCACAAACTGCTTTGTTTTGAACTCTCTCTCACAACAGACACGGAAGAGAAGACAATGCTGAATAAAGTCATAGTTTTTGCTATTTTTGGACCAAAATGTATTTTCGATGCTTCAAAAAATTCTATCTGACCCTCTGATGTCACATGGACTACTTTGATGATGTTTTTCTTACCTTTCTGGACATGAACAGTATACCGTACATACATTTTCAATGGAGGGACTGAGAGCTCTCGGACTACATCTAAAATATCTTAAACTCTGTTCCGAAGATGAACAGAGGTCTCATGGGTTTGGAACGACATGAGTGTGAGTCATTAATTACATAATATTCATTTTTGGGTGAACTAACCCTTTAAAACACTTTCACCATAGTGTAGCAATTGTAAACTAATACATTTGACATTTACATCACAGATGTTTGGCTTTTCTGATGTAGTAAACTTGCTCTGTTGCTCACCTGGTACAGCATTGCACTTGCGATGTGGAGTGCTCGGGGGAAGATATAAGAGCTCAAAGACTAGTAGAAAGATAAAATGGCAAATGTGTTTTTACCTCAAGTTTGCTTTTCTCAACACTAGCGTTGGGGTTTAGGATTTAGTGTGGGTGTGTTACTCTTTAGTTTCACTCACCTGACATTTTAATTTGCGATACCTTAATCTGTTTCGTAAAAAAAGCTGCATTTGTTTTAACACCACTCACTTGTGAAACATGAAAGAAGCAACATAATACATACATATTAGCAGAAATGTCACAACAGGCATCTTTTTTTGTAAGTGAACCTGGGTTAATAACTGTATAATCTAATCTTATTGTGACCCCATTGGTCAAATGTGTCTACAATGTATATTTGTATATGTGTGTACATTTTTTACAGATATAATATAATACATTTAATTTATATAGTACAGAAGCACATCATCCTCAGTTCAGTAACTCAAACAGCAATGCAAAGTTTTTGATTCCCAGGAAATGCATTAACTACAAATAATGTATACTTTTTAATTTAAAGTGGAAAGGCTTTGGATAAAGGGCTTTGGTACATGCATAAATGCAAATACAATCTGGGGATTGATTATGATCCATTGTAGAGTTCGTACAAAACCAAATCCAGAGCACAACGTGTGCAAAATACAAGACTGCTTGATGCCAACTAACTGGTACAGAAACATAGCAAATAACTAGTTCAAGATAAAAGCATGGGTCCGGATTAAAGCAAGTTAAGGAGTCTGTAATGTAGTATGATAAATCTTAAATCTTCATCTGTGAGTGTGAGAACATATAATACTGTATATAAGTATTGTAATGCTGTTCCTATGGTAATATGAGGACCTCTGGTAACGTGGATGAAGCAGACCCACTACAAAAATCCTAAATTTCATAATCAAATTTCATGATCAGTGGCTAATTTAATAGATATAGGTTAGTAGGTAAACTTTTATAATTAGATAGTAATTGTGAGTTGTAAATGATTAATTAGTAGTTTTATTCTCAGTGGAAAACCACACCATTATTTTGGATGAAAGTTAACCAAAGGAAAGAAGTAGTTGCTATGCTTGGGAACTTGTAAATTCGAAGAAAGCATCATGAATAATTAGATGAAGTACATGCACACTTTAGTGCAAAAACTGATCCCAAACCAACCTAAACTTTGTCCACCCACCCAAAACAATGCAAAGCAGTGTTCAGGCTAAACAGGTACAACAGGTCATAATTTAATACCCACTGCTATGCAAAAAGAATATAATACATGCTTGAAAAGTTAGGCAAACTCTTTTTGTACACCACTTCATCAGTTGAACTCGGGCAGCAGAAGAAGAAGCCGATGGCGACCGAACTAGTGGAGGTGGTGTGTTGTGAGATTTGGCTATATGTTATATCGACACACAAAGTGCAGTCTATGAATTTCATGTTCTTTCTTAATAGCAGGCCAAATCCTGGTCTATTTTTAAAGCATATTGCGGGCTGATTCAGAACAGGCTATGGGCCTGTGGGCTGGACTTTGTCCACTACTCATTTAAGTTATATAAGTTATACTCTTGAATGCTTATTGCTTGCTAATATATTCTAAAACTGAGATGGAAGTCACACATATATAGTTTAGTTTGGAAGAATATATAAATATGATCTTAAACATACATTAAAATAGCTTCAGTTATTAAAAAATGATGGTGTCCTAAATGTAATAGTCTATTTAGGAAACCCTTGAGAGAAGCCCTAAAATCATGCAGTTCAAGTCTTCGTAATGTGATCTGAAGGCTGTTGCGCATTAGGCATACAGTGTGTACAGAAAAATGTATTACCAGATAATAAGATATTGCTTACAATTGTAAAAAAAAAAATTATGATTAGTTATTATTATTATTATATTTTTTTATGCTGACCGTTCCACTAAAAAAGAATTTGTTTTATTTCAGGAAGTATTTCTATATAAGGATATTCCAGATGTTCATAAATATGCTCTGGCGCATTATTTAATGGCTTTACACACACTTGAGATGTTCATGTGTTCTTTCTCTTTTAATGCTTCTCTGTTGTTGTTTGGATTGTATCTCTGTGGCTGCCAGGAATTTAATGGGGTAACAGCAGATGCTTCTCATTTGTCACATTGTCTGTCCATTTAAATAAGAATTGCCACCAATCATTTATTTATGTGTGTTAATAACATTGTGATGTCTGAACCGTGTTTGCATTTACTAATTTAAAATTTTCGCTCATTTTCTAACTATTTCAGCCATGCATAGACATTTTTTAGGTTATATACTAGGGCCATCAACTGAACTTGTTAATTTAGTGTGATTCATTATTTTAATATGCAATTAATCATGCCTTTTTGCTCATAAGTACCATGATAAATTGTCCTACCATCAGTGCAGTTCAAGCTTGAAAAGCCACCTTCATGTTTTTATTTATTTATTTTTTTTTTTCATGTTAATTGGTTTGAATATTCAAACAATATAAATATTTTTCTTTATTACTTGGTCATTGAATGTCAGGTTTTAAAAAATATAATAAAATATACTTTAATACATGTAAAGGACATTATTAGTATTTTTTGTGAGCCTAAAAATTAGGCCTTGGTTTCTTACAGCACTATAAAGTGTTTAAGATTTAGGAAATGCTATGCTGTAGTACATTTTTAGGTTTTTATTATATTATATGTTGCTGATATGTCGGTCAGCTTATACTGACTCACAGCAGCAAAGATGCAGAATCATGCAAAACTTTCAGTTACCAATTAAAGTAAGAAACTCACAGCAAGCAGAAACTACTTTTTTTGTAAGAGAAAGGATTCATAAAAATAGAGTTTGCAAGTTAAAGTGAAAAGTATTAAGATAGTCATGTGATTGAAGAATTAAACCTTTGTTTTTAATTAGGGGGGCTTATATGTGATTAATTGCAATTATTTTGATTAACTCAACATGCATATTTAAGTTATTGACTCTCCCAAAAAATAAAAAATAAAAATAAAAAATTTCTAAAAATATAATATGTTTTGTTATTCACAGAAACAACAAAGGACGAGACATTAAGACCATTAAGTCCTTACGGGTTCTCCGAGTTCTCCGTCCCCTCAAGACCATAAAAAGACTTCCAAAGCTCAAGGTATCTGCTCTTTGACACTTTATATACTTTACATTCATGACCAAAAACAGAACCAGAAAGCACAGTGCAACTCTCTGCTCACTTATACTTTTTACCACTTCTTTGTGACTATGCCTGCTTTGAATATTGAGAAAAAAAAAAGATAAACCGAGGATCTTAAGCACTTTTTCAGTCCACACATGGGCAAATAAATTCTTCCAAAAGAGTAAAACTCAATGCAATTGCTCTGTATCCAAAAAGAGGATTACAGCAAATGAATTGCAAGTACTAACTCTTTTGGAAAAATAGTTTGGAATATTTAATCATTGCATAGTCATTGAGTAACAGGTTTTTACAAAATTAGTAAATATATACTAGTGCATGTAGAGGACATTATTAGTAATTTTTGTGAGTCTAAAAAAAAAAAATAATAAAAAATAAGCCTTGGGTTCCTCCTGCAAAAAAAAAAAAAGCTATTCTGTAATTTTTTTTATTTTATTTTTTAAGACTACTTTTGCTGTGGTGATAAACTAATATATAATATACTGTGTTTGTGTGTGTAATGTTATGTATTTCATACACAGAAACTCTAGTCAAGAAATATCTTATCCAAGAATCTTAAATATCCAAGAATATTCCTTTGAAACAGTCTCACGAAAAAAAACACACACAATTTAACAAATTATTTAATTAATTAGGAGACTCTGCTGTCCAAATATGAGTAATCCCTCTGTGAATAATTAAAAGCAGGCTAAATATAACTTGCGGTACTTGACATTTTTCATTTTAAATCAATATGCAGTCATATACAGAGCAAGAATTATGAGAATTATCATCAGACCATTTAACTAAACCATAATTGAATTAGAGATGGGAGATCAAGAGATATCTTTGGGGAAAGAAATGACAAAGAAATCTGAAGTTACCAGCCTTGTGCACTTCTCTAGAGAAAACATAACTACTTTACAAGGCAGTGATTTTGTATGAATTTCATTTGTATGGAAAGTGCAATTTTTTAATAAAAATATAAGCATTAATGTCCACCCTACTTTAACCCATATACCTAACTGTTAGTGAAGCATAAGCAGATTGAATGAAAATAGAAAGAATAAAACCCTAATCTAAAGCACTTTTTCTGTAATTTTTCAGTTTCCAGTCATTGTAGAGCAAAGTCACATGGGTTTGACTTGATATTATTACTATAGCAACCAACATGCCAGAAAATGATTGTACTGCCTGAAAAACAAAAACAAAAAAAAAACACAAATATTTGATTTGATCTCTTGCAAATAAAAGTGCAGGCAGTGTAATGTTGTGTGCATCATGTTCATTATGATGCAATTTATACTAATTGAATGACTACAAATAAATTCAAGGCTGTAGGTAAAATTGTGATGCTGATTGTTTTAGATACTGTACCGTACTGTGCTGGAATGCAAACAACAAAAAGTTGCATATGAAACTTTGCTGGTAGAAGACCTGTTTGAGAAGGGATATGTGATATGATGACTGTTTCCGTTGTCCTGCAGGCTGTGTTTGATTGCGTGGTTACATCCCTGAAGAATGTCTTCAACATCCTCATCGTCTACCAGCTCTTCATGTTCATCTTTGCTGTGATTGCAGTGCAGCTCTTCAAGGGAAAGTTCTTCTACTGTACCGACGGATCAATGGGAACACAAAAGGAATGCCAGTAAGCAACCAGATGCTTTGTATATACTGTATTTCTGAGTGTGGGAAGTACATTTGTAATGAAAAATTGTACTTTATGGAGCAGTGTTGCTCTCGTTACTTTAGTTTAATGCATTGCATGTTCAGAAATGTTTAATTCATTCAATGCGTGTTGAATTTTTTTCTGGGGCATGATCGATGCCCCAATTATGCGCAATGTCTAATAATCAAAATGTAGCTGAATAGATCGTTATAGAAAGCAAAGGTCATGCAATGATTTTGGGGCAATAGATATATGCCAGAATTAATGCTTGTTTCCTCTTTGTTTGAATCAATTAAATCTGATCGGTCTCGATAATAGCATGCTATTGTAAGATATATGATCTGAAGTAACTACTTGCGTAGGTTTTTTTTTTCTTGATTGGATTTCATTACTCTTACCAAAGTAACTATTAAGATTATGTAACATTTTCACTCATTTTCTCACTGTTTCAGTTAAACTTCCTAATTTATTGGGAAATAAGAAATGTTCCTACCATCAGTGCAGTTCAAGCTTGAAGAGCCACCTTCATGTTTTGTTCATGTGAAATGCTTTGAATATTCAAACATAATAAATATTATTATAATTATACATTTTACTCTTACTTAAGTAACTATTAAGCTTTCTACTTTTACTTTTAGTTGAGTAAATATATAACTTTTTACTTGAAAAGTATTTGGAGACTCTGTCCACCTCTGTGCACTGTGTAGACTTCTGTTCATGAATGTTTTATGTGTTTGTCATCGTTTGAATTGTTTTGTGTTGTGTAGAGGCTACTACATCGACTATGACAGGGACAGGAAGGAGGTGAAGAAGAGGGAGTGGAGGAGACACGAGTTCCACTATGATAATGTCCTCTGTGCTCTTCTGACGCTCTTCACTGTGTCCACAGGAGAGGGCTGGCCACAGTATGTCCATTCATTTATATACTGCACCAGGCTGTTGTATATTTGATTACATACGGAATCCCTGGTGAAAAACTCCATTACCCATGATGCTGTAACGAAAATTCCACCAATCAGAGAGTCAAGGCCAGCAAATCGCACCAAATAAGATATTTGGCTCCACCCACTCCCATGAAGCACTGCAAATGAGTCAGTTTCACTATGCTCTCAAAAACCTTAAATATTTGAAAAAAAGAAAAAATAATTATATATATATATATATATATGCATATTTTGAAATAAACTTAAAATAGATTGTTTCTATATATATATATATATATATATATATATATATATATATATATAAGTGGATTTTTATGTTTCTCCATTGCTTTTAAATAGATTGTCATTTACAGTGCTTCATGAGATTGTAGTTCATTCCATGATTAAACACAGTCTGATATCTTTGTCTTTTTATCAGATTTTCTAAATATTTTTACTTCAAATCAAAGTTTGAAATGTTGTGATGCTTCTTGTTGTTGATTGGTTTGATTCATGGCTTATAACTCTTTAACAAAATCCCTATAGGAAAAGTGAATTGGAAAAATACTTCCAGAACAAGCTCCATTAAAAAAAATGGAACGACACTAATGCACTCTATAAAAAAAGGCCTGGATGTTGCTTACTGTATATTGGTGCACTTGGCAACATGTGATGTATCTTCAGTCAGCTCCCAATATTGCTCTGAGATCTGAGAAGGATAGAGACTTTCAGAGTCTCGTCAGTGCTGGGTTTTTGATGGCAGGCTATTCTGCTGCCTTCTCAAGTATTTGAATCACATCTGCCAAGGAAATGTGTGTCAGTGTAGATTTAGCTGTCTACATTTTGGTGTCAGACAGGTTGCCTTAACATCCTCTGGAAAATAAAAGTTGTAGGGATGAATACTTAAAGTTTTTTTGTTTGCTAATGGACTCAAGTTCATATAGATAATGCCTTTCTCTGTGCATAAGTGCCTGTTTAAAGACATAATGGTGAACAGAATAAAACAACCATAGTTAAATTAGACAGTTTTCATTCATTTTAAATAAATCAATATGTTAACAAGTTTTTAGTGCTCATTAAACTATCCAACATCAGTGGACTGAATGCCAGCAGAATGAATCACTGGGCTTTGATTCCAGAGAAATCAAACTTCTGTGGAAATGCAAATCGTATCCAGAATGCCAGAAATGTTGGCAAATGTCAAACATGAAAGAGCTGGGCTTCTCGGCGAGCACAATAGATGTCACATTGTGAAAGCTTTTGGCAGTGTAAATGACCAATCACTCGAAAGTAACCGGAAACCTTGAAACATACAAGAACTGTGCAAAAGTCTTGCATGACGTTTTTGTTTTAAGACAGTTATTCATGTTTTCTTTTAGTGTGCCATTGTTTCTTCTTCTTTTGCAAATATTGTTTTAATCCAGTGAAATTTTTGTATGAACAAGGAGTCCCACAACAGATTGTGTGGCCCACGCAGAGATCTGATCTCACCATCTTCAGTCAGTCTGGGGTTCATCCATGGAAGAACTGTGGCACCTTCTCCAAGATTCTTGGAACAAATTACCTCAAAAACTGTGTGGCATAGTAATTAACAATATAAATTTATTCATTAAAAAATGTAATGTACATTTGTAAAACTGTACTCTTAATTATATTACCTTGGCATTCGTTTACAGAAAGAGTGTGACCGTGGCTGACGGGAAATTTGACATCTTTCTCTTTTCTCACATAATCAGTCTCTCAGTATTATCATAGAAATACATAGAAATGTTTCTGGTGACCACTATAGAAATTTACTCAAACTATAACGACTTCCACTTCTGAGAACCCCAAAAACACCCACGGGATTGTTTAATGAGATTTGAGCCATGTTTTGAGAAAACAAACAACTTATTCAGTCTATGCAGCTGTAAATAATTGGTAAAAAAAATTACATAAATTGTTTGTTGAATTTATTGGATGTATTCATTATGTTTTCTACAGAGTTCTCCAACACTCAGTGGATGTGACTGAAGAAAACCATGGCCCAAGCAGAGGAAACCGAATGGAGATGTCCATTTTCTATGTCATATACTTTGTGGTTTTCCCTTTCTTTTTTGTCAACATCTTTGTTGCTCTCATCATCATCACATTCCAGGAGCAGGGAGACAAAATGATGGAGGAGTGCAACTTGGAGAAAAATGAGGTGAATATACATGTACGACTCCAGTATCCAGCATAGTGGATAACACAAAGCTTTTTCATATTTCCCCACATAGCCAGGTTTTATAAACATCATTTAGTGATATTAACACCATTATTATGAGTTAGACTCTGATCTAAGCATGAATAAATAATACCGGTTTCTAATCAGCAGTACTAACCTGCATGTTCCTTCGCTGCTTTCTTATCTGACTCTTCCAGCGGGCATGCATTGACTTTGTTATCAGTGCAAAACCCCTGACGAGATACATGCCACAGAACAGACAGACCCTCCAGTACCGATTGTGGCACTTTGTGGTGTCACCATCTTTCGAGTACACGGTTCTAGTCATGATTGCACTCAACACAGTAGTGCTCATGATGAAGGTATAATTTTCAACATAAAATATTCCAGCTTTGAACGCATTCTGTAAAATTGAAAATTTAGAAAATTTGAAAAATTGAAGCTTATATTTGGTCTTGGTTTTCATGGTCTCCATCTTTAGCTGAAATAGCTTCAATTAGATCTTTTGAGGTGCATACAGCATGTGTGATTGATTATCGTAACACTTTTCAGTACCACTCGGCTCCAGCTGCCTACGACATCGTCCTAAAGCACCTCAACACTGCGTTCACTGTGCTCTTCTCTCTGGAATGCATCTTAAAGATTTTCGCCTTTGGTTTCATGGTGAGTTTGATGAGAAAAATGAAATGTTGCTGTTAATTTACTCATCCTCAGGCCATCCAAGATACAGGTTACTTTTTTTCTTCACTAGGATGGTAAAGAATATTTTAGATGAAACTGTGATCCTTGGGGATTCATAAAATGCAAGTCAAAGGCTATTGTCATTTGTAAAGTAATATATATATATATATATATATACAGGTCCTTCTAAAAAAAATTAGCATATTGTGATAAAGTTCATTATTTTCCATAATGTAATGATAAAAATTAAACTTTCATATATTTTAGATTCATTGCACACCAACTGAAATATTTCAGGTCTTTTATTGTTTTAATACTGATGATTTTGGCATACAGCTCATGAAAAATATTAGCATATCATGAAAAGGTTCTCTAAACAAGCTATTAACCTAATCATCTGAATCAACTAATTAACTCTAAACACCTGCAAAAGATTCCTGAGGCTTTTAAAAACTCCCAGCCTGGTTCATTACTCAAAACCGCAATCATGGGTAAGACTGCCGACCTGACTGCTGTCCATAAGGCCATCATTGACACCCTCAAGCGAGAGGGTAAGACACAGAAAGAAATTTCTGAACGAAGAGGCTGTTCCCAGAGTGCTGTATCAAGGCACCTCAGTGGGAAGTCTGTGGGAAGGAAAAGGTGTGGTAAAAAACGCTGCACAGCGAGAAGAGGAAGATTGTGGAGAAGGATCGATTCCAGACCTTGGGGGACCTGTGGAAGCAGTGGACTGAGTCTGGAGTAGAAACATCCAGAGCCACAGTGCACAGGGGTGTGCAGGAAATGGGCTACAGAGAAGCAGCACTGGACTGTTGCTCAGTGGTCCAAAGTACTTTTTTCGGATGAAAGCAAATTTTGCATGTCATTTGGAAATCAAGGTGCCAGAGTCTGGAGGAAGACTGGGGAGAAGGAAATGCCAAAATGTCTGAAGTCCAGTGTCAAGTACCCACAGTCAGTGATGGTCTGGGGTGCCATGTCAGCTGCTGGTGTTGGTCCACTGTGTTTTATCAAGGGCAGGGTCAATGCAGCTAGTTATCAGGAGATTTTGGAGCACTTCATGCTTCCATCTGCTGAAAAGCTTTATGGAGATGAATATTTCGTTTTTCAGCACGACCTGGCACCTGATCACAGTGCCAAAACCACTGGTAAATGTTTTACTGACCATGGTATTACTGTGCTCAATTGGCCTGCCAACTCTCCTGACCTGAACCCCATAGAGAATCTGTGGGATATTGTGAAGAGAAAGTTGAGAGACGCAAGACCCAACACTCTGGATGAGCCTAAGGCCGCTATCTAAGCATCCTGGGCCTCCATAACACCTCAGCAGTGCCACAGGCTGATTGCCTCCATGCCACGCCGCATTGAAGCAGTCATTTCTGCAAAAGGATTCCCGACCAAGTATTGAGTGCATAACTGAACATAATTATTTGAAGGTTGACTTTTTTTGTATTAAAAACACTTTTCTTTTATTGGTCGGATGAAATATGCTATAGGAATTTTGGGTTTTCATGAGCTGTATGATTCAGTTAACTGGTTCAAATAAATGATTCAACAGTTAATTTATGTAATCACGTAGTGATGTCACATGTACAAAATTATATTAGTGAAACCCCAAATAATGTTGTGGATGTTTTACATGTCTAAAGATAATAATGAATAAACTAGTCTTAATTCACCTTTAAACATTGAGAA
Source organism: Carassius carassius (assembly GCF_963082965.1). NCBI lineage: Eukaryota > Metazoa > Chordata > Actinopteri > Cypriniformes > Cyprinidae > Carassius > Carassius carassius. The sequence goes on along the minus strand of NC_081766.1, from coordinate 33,748,452 downwards.
ACCATAAAAATGTCCATCTACACATTCATTCAAGTGCTCTGTTGACGCATACGAACATCAATCAGTCTTTGGTCCAAGATGAACTCAGTCCAGTGACTGTTGGTGGAACTGGAGCACTGAATCGGTTAATTCATCACGGGATCAGATACAGCGCTATTTCGTCTCATTTCTAGTTGGATTGATTGTCAGGCATCTGAAAGTGAGTTCTGATTGAGTAACTTGTAGATCTGTGCTGCTCGAACCACAAACTGATTCAGAAGATTCAGTCCTAATCTGATGAACTGGTTCATATAGTTCATTAAAAAGTGACGTGACATACATGTATGGTGACCCATACTCAGATTCCGTGCTCTGAATTTAACCCATCCAAAGTGCACACACACACCGTGAGGAGCAGTTGGGCACCTCAATGGCACCTCAGTCTTGGTATGGCCGAGACTCAAACCCACAACCTTAGAGTTAGGGTTAAACTCTCTAACCACTAGGCTACAACTTCCCCTAAAAACTGTTTCGAAAGAATGATTCGTTCGTCAACTGGACATCACTCCGGACGGTTGGCCTCAAATATTATAAGTGATAATAATGTTGTATATAATGTTCAGTTTCTTGCACAGACTGATTGTGTCACTTCATAAGACCTCACTATATCACCAGGAGACACACGTATTAACTTTGTCTTGCCTGTATGTGCTTTTTTGACTCTCAAAGTGACAGTAGCCATTGACTTGCATTTTATGAATAACCAAAGATCACAATTTCAGCTAAAAATATTTTTTCTGATCTGCTAAAGAAAGAAAAACTCCATCTCGTATGGCCTAAGGGTGAGTAAATTATATTTTTTCTGTGGACAATCCCTTTATTAAGTATCATTCAAAGAAGAAAACATTTTTAATGTACCTGAATAGATTTACTTGTTTGTCATTTTCATTGTCACACTGGTCTCATCTCCCAGAACTACTTCCGTGATACATGGAACATCTTTGATTTCATCACTGTGCTGGGCAGCATTACTGAAATTGTGGTAGATTTACAGGTAGGCATATTTCATCTGCAGTGGTCTTGAAAGATAACACAGTGTTTCGCGATGATATCTCCCAAGAGTAACATGTAAAGCGTGAAGAGTAACGGCCCTAGTACTGAGCCTTGAGGCACTCCATACTGTTAGGATACTACCTTTTCTAGTATCTTAGACAGAAAAGTGAGATTCGAGATCGGTCTGTAATTAACTAGTTTTTTGGGGTCAAGATGTGTTTTTTTGATGAGAGGCTTAATAACAGCAAGTTTGAAGGTTTTGGAGACATATCCTTATTACAATGAGGAATTAATATTAGTCAGAAGAAGATATTCTGATGCGATACTGTAGCTGACAGCTGCATGGTTACGATTTTATCTTTAACATTATCAATTTTAGAAGTAAAGTAGTTCATAAAGTCATTACTGCTGTGATGTTGGGAAATGTCAACACTTGTTGATGCTTTATTTTTTGTTAATTTAGCCACTGTATTGAATAAATACCTGAGGTTATGTTGGTTTCCTTCTAAAAGAGATGAAAAGTAATCAGATCTAGCAGTTTTTAATGCTTTTCTGTAGGATATGTTACTTTCCCGCTAAACAGTACGAAATACCTCTAGGTTTATTTTCCTCCAGCTGCGCTCCATTTTTCGGGCTGCTCTCTTTAGGGTGCGAGTGTGCTCATTATACCACAGTGTCATATTTAATCTGCAGTGGTCTTGAGTTTGGATCAGAAGTGTATGGGGTTGAATCAGTGTTGGGGTTTCTAGACCACTTATATCATTTGTTTTCTTTTGCCTTCTTTCTTTTATACTATTTTTACTAGTAATGTTTTTTTACTTTTGTAAAAAAAAAAAAATCCAGTAAAATTATTTCTAAAAATCCTTAAAACAAATGTTTAAATACTCTATCAAGGAGTCTTTATTACAAGTAAACAGTTTCTTCACTCTCTCTATTTAGTCTGTGAACACCATCAATATGAGTTTCCTGAAGCTTTTCCGGGCAGCTAGACTTATTAAACTACTGAGACAAGGCTACACAATACGGATTCTGCTGTGGACATTTGTTCAGTCTTTCAAGGTAAAATTATATTTGTTCTAAATGCACCACTGTTCCTCAGGGTTTGTATTGTCATGAAAAAATAAATTGACTTTTAAAATTGTGATTTCCATGTCTAGAAAAGTAAAAAAGCAATGTTAAAATCACGGTAGGGATACAAACAGTCTTTGTGTTTTTTGTCTGGGAGCGAAGCATGCCAAATCAGCTCTCTGACTGTGGCTGTACACACTGTGAGTGCCTCTCGCGGTGGCCAAGTTGAATGTCGAATGGTCCACCAAGAAGGTGGCAGAACCCTCAAATAGAAAGATAGATGAGCATTTTTTGGAGGTCTTAGCCACCACCTCCATGCCGGGGCTTGCAGTTTTTCCCCGATCTCCACACTGAGGTGTCGAGATCATTGTCAAAACCATATTTGGCCCACCTCTTTAGTCCCTCTCTTATTGATTACAGCCATGTCACGGGACTTAATGAGTGTGGTTATAGAGCTATGCCCCGGATTGAACAGACACTTGTGGGTTATCTGTCTCCTGGTGTGGCATCGTATCTTAAAGGCCGACACTTCCCACCAAGCCATTTCGCACTTCATCAGCGCTGGTGGGCAAAGGGTACAAGGCAGCAGGTCAGGTTGGGGCCTGTCATTCTCGCCCATATAAAAGAGTTGGGGTTAAGACTAAACGCAAAGAAAAGTGTACTTCCTCCATTACAGGGGACCACTTATCTGGGTGTGGTGTGGGATTCGATCAAGATGCAGGCCTAACTGTCTCCTGCTCAGATCGAGACGATCCTCACTGCAGTCCCAAGAGTCAAAGAAGGGCCGGGCCGGGCCGGTTTCGCTGTCAAGCATTTTCAAAAATTGCTGGGTCTGATAGCAGCTGTGTCCAACATGATACCTTTTGGCCTGCTGTACATGAGACCCCTACAGTGGTGGCTCAAGACCAAGGGGTTTTCCTCAAGAGGAAATCCGCTTTGCATGATTAAGGTCATGCAGTGATGCTTTCGTGCCTTAGACATGTGGAGGAAACCTTGGTTCTTGTCACGGGGGAGATGTTGGGAGTTCCTTGTCGTCGCATAACATTAACGACAGATGCATCCCTCACCGTTTGGGGTGTGGTCATGAGTGGCCACCCTGACCGCGGTCTGTAGAGTGATTGTAATCGGAGAGTGTGTGCTGAGGCTCTGAGCGGACAACCGCGTGCCTCCCATTTTTTGTGACTGTGCGGACAAGTATGCATGGTCAGTAGGCTTCAAAAGCATCATTGCACATGCACAGGCTGTGTGAAAAAGCCCATTGCTACTCAAACCTGTACAATCCATCAATAAAACAATATAAAACAGCCAGATGTGCAATAATTCTGAGCAATTGTTTGTTCACATGTTTGTTGCAGAGCGGACAATCAGCATACGCTTTCGGTAGTATACAAGTAGTCTGCGTCCGTGCTGTCCATGTACGCATCCGGATTGCCAATGCAGAAAGTATAACACAGGCTTCTGGCAGCGTGGGCACCTCATTCCCAAAGCATTGATGCAGCTCAAGTTCCTAAAGAGGAACGTCTCATGGTAGCATATGTAACCCTAGTTCCCAGAGGGAACAAGAAGCTGTTTCTCATGCCATATTTTGGGCATCCTTACGAGCACTTCCCTCATTTTCCAGAAGCTGCCGCTGTCTCCACCTCACTTGCTTTTATAATTTCCTGGTCACAGTCCTTGACGTTGTACCAATCCATTGGTCTGATTACACACACGATTCAGAGCATAGTCACGCTGAAAGGCGTTCAATGCAGCGTCTCGTTCCCTCTGGGAACAAGGGTTACATAAGTAACCTTGAGACATTTTGCTCAGTTCTAAAATGTAGAATTAAAATAAATAAAAAATTAAAATAAAAAAAGGAAATTAAAGGCAAATAATAAATTAAAAAATCACTCTTTTCTTGTTTCAGGCTCTTCCATATGTTTGCCTCTTAATTGCCATGCTTTTCTTCATTTATGCCATTATTGGCATGCAAGTAAGTTTTTTTCCATAACATTACATATGGCAGTTATCAAAATGCTGTAACTTGTATTCTTCCCCAAACATCAGAATGTGCTTGTATTTTGGCAACTCTGTCTTTATAAATTATAAAATTTGTTGTGTTGTGTTTTAAAGATTAGAGATGGTCTTAACCAACTTTTTCAGTGTTTCCTCTTTCCCAAAATTATGAGGGCATACATTTAGATGAAATGTGCAGGATTTTAGATGAATCAAAAACCTGTTACTCTGGCATTTTTGACTAGTGATAAGAAATACTTTCTATAGTGTAGACAATATATTTGATTCTAAAAATCTGTCATCTCTTATTCTTTAGGTATTTGGAAATATTAAACTGAATGATGAAAGCCACATTAATCAACACAACAATTTCAAGACTTTCTTTGGTGCCTTGATGCTGCTCTTTAGGTAAGATCACCAAATACTTAGAGAAAATAGATTTACTGTTATTTGCTTTCATTATTAGTAAAATTAGACCAGTATTCTTTCTTCTGTTGATAGTTAATGAAATGTATAGTTTAGTGAAACGTATAGCTTGGCAAATATTGTGAAGCCCGAATATAAGATAAAAGTTGTAAGGTTAAAAATTATTTTTAGTTCAGCCCAAAATTCAAATTATGTCATCATTTACTAATTCTTATGTTTCTACAATACTTTGTTCTTTCTTTATTTTCTATTTATATATATATACATATACAGTGACACCAGCAGGTAAAGTTACAACAGGAGTTTGCGTCTCTCTTACCTCCCCTTAGCCCATTAAGTTTTAACAGACCAGCTAAAGCGTGCGGTGGGTTTGCTGGGGGTAATTGTGTTGATGTGTAATGAGGTGTTGATGGCGCAGTGGATAAGACACATGTCTTTGGTGTGAGAGACCTGGGTTCGAATCCACTGTGAGACACCAATGTGTCCCTGAGCAAGACCCCTAGTTGTTCCAGAGGTGTGCGACCTCTGACATATATAGCAATTGTAAGTCGCTTTGGATAAAAGTGTCAGCTAAATGAATAATGTAATGTCATAAGGTAATTGAGAATGAATGGGGGAAGTCACACGATATGACTGGTTATGATCGGCTTTGATTGGTTTATGTGATCAATCCCTCCTTGTGTTCAGGTGCATTCGCAAATCAGTCTAATTGCATAACAATAAAATACCATTAATGGGAAGACTAATAAAAAAAAAAAGAGTAAACACACTCTAACACTTAGATATAGCCACTTTGTCAAAATAAGACTTGAAATGACCTGAAAACGTGATCTGTGGGAGTTTTTAGTGAGTAATCAGCTTGGTGAAATTTAAAGTAAATCTCTGTGTCTGTAACCTACAATTACTGAGCTTTGAAGACTGATGATACGAAAAATTCAAAAATAGTTAAAAGTTAACTATTAAAAAGAATAGCTGAACATAAGTTTCAGATAAAATATATTGTTTAATTTGTAATGTAAACTGCTTTAAAATCACTAACATGATCAGATCCATACTTAACTAATAAATAGAATATTGATTACATTGCAAATGTACAATTTTAACCAAGAAAATGTGACTAGGACATGAATTTACACTTACATTTACACTTACCACTTTAATAATTATAATAATAAAATATATAAATAATTTTTATTTATATAGCTCCTTTCCAACATCATTATTGTGATTATTATGTGGTATTTTTACAATATATTTTGTCCATTTTTGGATTTTGCCTATGACAGCCATGGTCTCCATGAAGTATTTGTGTATAGAATAAAAAGCGCAAGATTAAAACATTCTTCTTGTATGTTCCATTGAAAAATAACTACGGCTTTAGAACAATATAAGGGTCAGAAAATAAAGACTTTTTGGTTGAACTGTTCCTGTAATTGAGAGGTGTTTGGTGTCTCAGTCCTGGGTAGATATATTATTTTATGTCTTGCAGAAGTGCCACAGGAGAGTCGTGGCAGGAGATCATGCTCTCGTGTCTCGGGGGAAAGGAGTGTGAACGGGACCCTTCAATACCACCACCTTTCACCTCTCCAGATCATGAAGGGGGCTGTGGCACTGACTTTGCCTTTTTTTATTTTGTCTCATTTATCTTTTTCTGCTCATTTTTGGTAAGAATCTATCAACATTCTTTTCACTCACAGTTCAGTGTGAATACTCAGTGCAAATAAATTATAGGGATAAAACAAAAACAAACAGTTATATTTTGAGATGTCTGCTGTCAGCTGAAATAAGAAAGCATTTCATCATAAAATCCAACAATATTCTTTGTGAACAACGCCAAGTTTAAAGCAAAAACTAGATTAATCCAAAAGCTAAACAGGTATAAGTTTTCTGCAGATCTGAAAAAGGCCTTTAAATGACTTAATTTCCCATTTCACAAATTAAGATCTTTAAAAGGTCTTAAATCAGAGGAGAAAGTTTTAAAATTCATAAAGTCACGGCATTAAATGTTATATAACATTTAAATGCACACCCCCACAGAGTGATCAAAAGGTACTGTAGAAGTTATTTCCATATTCTAGTGGTTAAGAGAATTAGGCTTTTTTTTGTGAAATTAATTAAGTAATGGTAAGAAGTTAATGCTAATACAGTTGTATTCCTTAAATTGTCATTACTTTGTTTTAAAAAGGTCTTTAGAAACTCTTAAATGTACCTGCAGAAGCCATGTAATAGTTTCTTTGTTTATGCATGTGGATATTGTGTTTGCGGAAAATTTTCTCATGTGCATCTCTCCATTACATATCAGTCCTTTCTAAATATATGTTTACACAAATGAAAATAATGCACATTTAGCCAGATTAACGGGGCGACACAGCTTACCCACTGAAACATCTTGACCCACACTCCCTTATACTTATGTACATTTATTTTTTTTAAATTAAATCATAGCCAAATAAAAAAACAATAATTATTTTAAATATTGTTACATTAATGAAATGTGTGCACTTGTTCTAAATCAAGCATTTTGACACTTTATTTTTCCTAAGATGCTGAATCTGTTTGTGGCTGTGATAATGGACAACTTTGAGTATTTGACACGAGACTCATCCATTCTTGGACCTCACCATCTGGACGAGTTTGTGCGCATCTGGGGGGAATATGACCGAGCAGCATGGTAAGTGCAACAGATTGCATACTGTACCTATTATAATGCAAATTATAATATAGTAATGATTGTTACTGTTCTTACTGTCATATACATGTATACACTTCACTAAATGCTCCTCATTAACATCAACAATCATGTTTCCTTTTAATTTCATTTGTTTTATTTTTTTTTATACAGATGCAACTTAATTCAGTGGTTTAACTCAAGTTTATATGTTAGTACACTTAACAGTATTTACTGATATGGAAAGATTCTGGGCAGAACATTTGGGTACATTGCTGACTGCGTCAGACACGGATGGATGTTTTCAGTTTTGTGGTGGTGAAATTGCTGAATTTTTTTTGACGGGGTCTTGGATTCCTTTGCGCTGCCAAAACAAAAACTGTCCAGGATTGGATTCAGGACTTGATATGTGCTGTTCAATTAGACTGGCTTCAAATGACAATTAGTGCACATCAGAATGGCGATATTTAGAAAGTCTAAAATTCTTCTAGGCCATTGGAAGACGATCTTTGGTTATAGCGGTTATCTTTGCATTGTCTAAGGCTGGGATTGAGATTAAAATTAGTGTAGGGTTTAGAAGTCAGTGGATGAGTGTGAGCAAATAGGTGTCCCTTGTAAGTAAAGCTGAAGGCCACATCCTTCTGTTTACAGGCTTTCAAGGGAAGGATGATGTCATGTCAGATGAAAAGGAAGACAGGGCCTCCATTATTCAAAGAAAGGTGGGTTTGTACATGCCTACCCTAACATCCTACTGTTACCAACTATAGCCACTGATCTCTATATGACTGTATTGCTGATGGAAATCTAAATTACCAGCTAGAACAAATAACAAATGCGAAACTCTTCACTCTCAGTTCATTTAAGCACTTCAAGCGTTCTCAGACTGATATAATGTGTAAATGTGAACAACCCAAATGATAATCAGGCCGTCCTAAACCAAAAAACGATACTATGCTAGGCTATTTTGAAAGGTAAATGCATTAATCTGTAGTTAGAATCAACACTTTGACATTTCATTATGTATGTTGAGTAGCCTTGTCTGTCAGCTGATCTGATATTTACTACGCTAATGAAAAATTCCTAGTATAATTAAATAGCCAATTACATGTAAAATTACATTTACAAGGAATTCAGTTAATTTCCTTGTAACTGTAGTATGTGTGAACATCAGTGTGGTAGAGTAGTGGCTTTAACTAGCTATTTATAGTCCTGTTACCATTATTGTTATATAATTGTTATATATATATATAATTTTAATTAAATGTACATGCTTTTTAATCTAAATGTAATATTCAACAAATACAAATATATTACTAAATGTAAAAATTATTTAGCTGCCTTTCTCTGGTTGACTTTAAAAAAAAAATCTAATTGAGTTAATTAGTTAATCAAGTCCTGAAGCTACAGGGAAAGTGCTCTGATGGAGGTTTATTGTCAAGAGTGGTTTGGGTTCTGTGGAGATTTTTGGTTAATTTTAGGTTGTAATGCAGGGATAGGGTAGAAAAATTATTTGGTATACTTAAATATTTTGGATTCTATGTACAGTATTTTGTATAATGTACAGCTATGCACTGTGTATGAAATGCTTTGGTGAAGTTTTTTAACACTATTCATTTTAATTGTGTATATAAACATTAATGTTTCTGTAAACATACCTCTCATATTTCATTTTCATAATTATCATATTAATTTGCATAAACTCATTAAACTTCATATGTAGCATCCAGTTGTTGTTTTATTCAGCAGGTGGAATTGAATAACTTTTTGGCATCAAAAACACAAAGGATAAAGCCAAATTTAGACAACCAGATTTCAGCATGCAGTGCAAAAATAGTTTTTCTCCTAGCCAGTGGGCCAAACAACACAGCAAAAACCAAGTAGTCAACCAGAAGTCTGTATGGGATGGATTTTTTTAAGGGCATTTTTTGTACTGCAACTTTCAAATTTTTTTTCCCACTCCTGCCCACAAAAGCCCACCGGTAGAAATCTATGTGGAGTCAGTCTCTCTTACCGAAAATTTGTCTCTCTCCAGTGGCAGAAGAATTTTTCCAGTTCCCCTAGTCACACTTTGAAACCTCTGGAGAGCTACTATCCATATTGATCCATATATTGAAATATTGATCTATATATTGAAAATTACAGGCAGGTGTTTTGGTGCAGGTTGAAACAGATATCTGCAGGACAGTAACTATACAGAAGAAAAGTTGGCACAATTGTGGCGTTTTGTTCCTGAATGAATTCATGTTTTTGAGAAAATATTTTGAATGAAGGACTCATTGACTTAATCATAAGGAAAGTCACTTTCATTCTGGATAAATGAATAAACACCTTTTTGTAACATTTTGAATTTATTTTTGTTCTATGTACATTCAGAAGTTTGGAGGAAACAATGTTTGTTCTGTAGAGAGAAAGAATGTTTTGACACCATTTCCTCAGAAGTGTGGTATGCAAAGTAGCATTAATTCTTATCTACGAAAATCACAAATAATTAAATACCTTTGCCCCCCCCCCCCCTCCAGTGGCCGTATTCACTACACTGCCATGTATGAGATGCTAACCCACATGTCTCCACCTCTTGGATTGGGAAAGAAGTGTCCTGCCAAAATTGCCTACAAGGTAGAAAAGTTTTATCTCAGCAAATTTGTCACTGTTTGATAGTTGCAACTCCTACTGAAATACAGAAAAAAATAATATGTAGGAATGCATATTTCAAAAATGTTAGAACCTATAATGCTTTTATAACATGAGCATTTTATATCATTAATATTTGCAACCATGCTGTGCTGCTATTGGCAGAGACTGGTGCTGATGAATATGCCAGTTGATGAGGACATGACGGTTCAGTTCACATCCACACTGATGTCTCTGATCCGCACTGCACTGGAGATAAAAATCGCTAGAGGTCAGAATTTTAAATCTATACTTTAAAAGAATAGTAGTACAATGAGAATTATAGCATAATTTACTCACACTCATTCTGTTCCACACCTGTATTGTATACATACATTTGGGAGCTGGTAAGGACTCTGGCTTAGTACACATTTGGGGCACTAATGATTTTCTGGTAACTCCTCTGCAACAAGGGTCCACATCATTACCATCTATTATTTAGTGATTTCCAATGGTTGTCCCAGTCAGAAAAAGGAAAATAATTTACTTGGAGAGCAAATTATTGAAGTACAAACAACTACCGGGCAAAAGAAAAGACCAAAAAAAACTGTAATATAACTCTGAGAAAACTCAGTCCGGGGCCAGACAGAGATTGTCAGCAAACAAACAGGGCAAACCAGCAAGCTAGTCCAGGTACAATGCTGATTATTTCAGGAAACAGTCCAGGTTCAAAGCCAAGAGAGCATGACGTCAGGCTAGAGTCAGTATCTGAGTTAACAGGGCATTCTTGCAGATGCCAGGGGTGAGGCAACAATCTGGCACAAGACAGCTAAGGGAAGAGAGGTAAATGGGGAGAAATACAAAATCCTCTGAAATCCCAGCACTACATAATGGACAGAAAGTTAACACCTACGTGTATGTTTTATGAGGATGCAATGCATGCATGTTCTTTAGTTTTTTTAGTCTATCTACTATATCAATCTCTTATTTGAGGTTGTATGTTTCCTATCAGGGGGCGAAGACCGGATACAGTTGGACATTGAATTGCAGAAGGAGATAAGTGTCATCTGGCCAAACCTGTCCCAAAAGACACTGGATATGCTGGTACCCATAAATAAAGGTGAGACTCAGATGCAATGGAAAATAGTAATAGGTCCCTCAGCAGTTAAGGAGGAGAGAATGTAAGGCTATAGCCAGAACATAATTCCTACAGAATGTAGAGTGTCAGATATGCATCCAAATGATCCTAAAGATCAAACAGACCCACTCTTTATTCTTCAAAGAGGACTAGAACAAGAAAAGGCATTCCTTAAGAATGTAAAGTCTGGTAGAAGGGCCCCTAGAGTTGGCCACTTCCTGAGAAGGGAGACAGATCAAACTTTGGTCATGCAGGGCAAAATTGAGGATCTTATGTATCCTGAGTTCTATACTTGATCTTTAGGCTTTAAAATTTACTTTCCAGATTGGGTCTTAACCATCTTGGGCAGGGGTGTCCAGTCCTGTTCCTGGAGGGCTGCTGTCCTGCACAGTTTAGGTGCAACCCCAATAAAACAAAGATAAACCAGCTAATCAAGGCTGGGCAAACTGGTAACTTTCAGGCAGGTGTGCTGAGGCAAGTTGGAGCTAAACTCAGCAGGAGAGTGGCCATCCTGGACTGGGTTTGGACAACCCTGATCTTGGACTACCTTTAACCGTTTTTGCTTTGAAGTGTCTTTTTGCACAAAACTATATTTTTTTATATTTGTGGCCTTTTATGCCTTTATTAGACAAGATAGTGTAGATGAGACAGGAAACAACGGGGAGGAGAGAGAGGATAACAGGACAGGCAGAGACCCTTTAGCCATTATTTTAACTTGGTTTAACTCTGCTATATATCTGAGTGCTGTCCACATGGTTTTTGCTCTGACTATATAACATTTTTGAGTTGAACTACCTATCTCCAGTTTTTGAAGTCTGACTCTTGACATATACTTCAATACTTGCACTCACCCGTTACTTTAATTTGCTAGTACCAGTTTGGACCCCCTTTGCCATTAGAGCTGCCTTGGAAAAATTCCTCAGAGATTTTGGTCCATATTAATATGATAGCATCACACACCCACATAGCAAATGTCTTCTGACCCAGATCCGGATTCTGTGGTCTTGTCCTGGTGGTCGTCTGAGACAAGGTCTTTACAGGGGATCATTGCCACACATGGCCCAGCTCTGGCTGAAAGGGTACATGCCATTGTCGACATTAGGCTAGTAGTGCCTGCTTGAGGCCACATTTGGGCCAAGTCCGTTTGCTATGTGGGCTGTTACTGCAGATTTGTCAGCTATACATCCATGGATGTATACATCCATATACATCCAAGGAATCTCTCGTTCAACCATGTCCCAAAGAGTGCTCTTTTGGATTGAGATCTGGTGACTGTGAAGGCCATTTGAGTATAGTGGACTAATTTTCATGTTCAAGAAACCAGTTTGAGATGATTTGAGCTTTGTGACATGGCCCATTATCCCACTGGAAGTAGCCATCACAAGACTGCACACTGTGGTCATAAAGGGATGGACATTGTCAATACTCAGGCAGGCTGTGGTGTTTAAACAATGCTCAGTTGGTACTAAGGGTTTACTCTAGGAAATTTACAAAATATCTTTTTGGAACATGATCTTTACTTAATATCCTTATGATTTTCGGCATAAAAGGATTTTGATATTATTTGATAATTTTGACCCATACAATGTATTTTTAGCTATTGCTACAAATATACCCGCCGCTCTACTTATGACTGGTTTTGTGGTTCAGGGTCACAATTTAGAGATCCCCTAGAGGGATATGGTGATTTAAAAAAAAAAAAAAACATGAGATGGAAGGAAACAATTATTTTAATTATTTTAATTATTTTAATTTTTCTTGCAAAAGTATTGCACCCAAGAAAAAATATCTGTGTTCTCTGGAGAAACTTTGCATTCTCTCACAAAAGCACTGCAATACAGTTTTTCTTCCCACTTTACAGTATTTCCTTCAAAAGTTTTGCAAGCAAATGCAAAGTTTCTTGTGGAAATACAAAAGCATTGCAATCTGAATTTATTTTGCATCATTTTGATGTAAATTAATCTGTTGTATGTTCATAATGATTGTGAGTGTGTGTATCTTCAGACACAGACATGACCGTTGGAAAGATCTATGCTTCTATGATGATCATGGATTACTTTAAGCAGAGCAAAGCCAAGAAGTTGAGGCAACAGATTGAGGCACAGGTAAGCTGACTTTTATTTTCTCCAGGTTCACATTAAGACAAATTTGTTCTTGTCGTTTCATGCTTTTTTGGGGGAAGGTGCATAAGTTCAGTTTTTGATTAATCTATCTCCAAACATATTTTAGTGTTATGTTTTGCATAGTATGTGTATACTACAGTATAAAGTTATGTTTTCGTATATATATGTATAATGTTTTTTTTTTTTCCGTTTTTTTCTGTTGTACAGAGAAGTCCCACCCTGCCCCTGATATCTCACAGTGCTGGATCAGCCTTGTAAGTTTCATTGTCTTCAAAGGAGTGTCATGTTTAAAACAACATGTAAATGAACTGTATCAATATATACTCCAATGCATGCTTGATTTTGTGAGTATATGCCACAATACAAATGTATGCTATATCATTGCTGCTTAATAGCATAAAAACATGTTATAAACTATATTGTTATGTATACTGCATAGTGTCTTATGTTATAGGTTTTTAAGGTTTCACTCACAGTATTGTGTATGTATTAAAGATGTGGTTCTGTGCTCTAGGACAAGTGGAGGGTTTGTGGCTTTAAGCCCAATATCACCACAAGAGCTGTTATTGCAGCCCATATCCCACCGTACAGACAGCAGTGAAGACGTCTCTCAGGTACCAAAACAATTAAATAGCTGATGGGTTAAATTAATTCTTCTCACCTGGTTTCTGGGTTATTTAACACATTTGTATGTTATCAGGGGGTTAACAATTAAAGTAGCGAAAACAAATAATTGTCTTGGAATAGATATTCTGAATTATATAGTATTACAAATAGTAAAAAGTAAACTATAGAAGGATGAGTTATATACTGACTGTATCTAATGTGATGCACAGGTTGATGAATCAGGGTTGAATGGCATGTGGGGGGATGATCGCCCACCTGAACATGCATTCAGAACCAGACACAAGAGCTACAAAGCTGCAGGTTTGTTACTGCATTTTACTTGTAAAGTGAAAAGACACAGCACAACTCCGGAATACACAAATACACCAGCCAACGCTTGTCCAATGAGTCACCCTGCAAGAGACAAGAGCTGATAAAATGAATGCACGTACGTCAAACACTCTAGAGCAGTGGTTTTCAACCTGTGGTATTGCAGGTGGGCCGCCAATTACTATCAAAAGAAATAATAATATTGTTCAAATATGTAAAAACGTCTGAGTCATAACATAATAACATCATTTCATTTAATTAAATAACAAAAAATAAATATTAAACTGTAATTATGCCTCCATTATTCGAGCTGGCTGATGGTTTTAAGAATAAATCACCAATTTATCTTAGATATTTTAGTTGCATATTCTACAGAACAACAGCAGTTGTGCCAAGCGGTGCCATGCAGCCCGAGTTTTTTCTGTTCATTGCCAGTTCATTCAATAAAGACAGTTAACAATCTAGCTTCTGAGTACTAAGGTACAACCCGAATTCCGGAAAAGTTGGGACGTTTTTTAAATTTTAATAAAATGAAAACTAAAAGACTTTCAAATCACATGAGCCAATATTTTATTCACAATAGAACATAGATAACATAGCAAATGTTTAAACTGAGAAAATTTACAATTTTATGCACAAAATGAGCTCATTTCAATTTTGATTTCTGCTACAGGTCTCAAAATAGTTGGGACGGGGCATGTTTACCATGGTGTAGCATCTCCTTTTCTTTTCAAAACAGTTTGAAGACGTCTGGGCATTGAGGCTATGAGTTGCTGGAGTTTTGCTGTTGGAATTTGGTCCCATTCTTGCCTTATATAGATTTCCAGCTGCTGAAGTGTTCGTGGTCGTCTTTGACGTATTTTTCGTTTAATGATGCGCCAAATGTTCTCTATAGGTGAAAGATCTGGACTGCAGGCAGGCCAGGTTAGCACCCGGACTCTTCTACGACGAAGCCATGCTGTTGTTATAGCTGCAGTATGTGGTTTTGCATTGTCCTGCTGAAATAAACAAGGCCTTTCCTGAAATAGACGTTGTTTGGAGGGAAGCATATGTTGCTCTAAAACCTTTATATGCCTTTCAGCATTCACAGAGCCTTCCAAAACATGCAAGCTGCCCATACCGTATGCACTTATGCACCCCCATACCATCAGAGATGCTGGCTTTTGAACTGAACGCTGATAACATGCTGGAAGGTCTCCCTCCTCTTTAGCCCGGAGGACACGGCGTCCGTGATTTCCAACAAGAATGTCAAATTTGGACTCGTCTGACCATAAAACACTATTCCACTTTGAAATAGTCCATTTTAAATGAGCCTTGGCCCACAGGACACGACGGCGCTTCTGGACCATGTTCACATATGGCTTCCTTTTTGCATGATAGAGCTTTAATTGGCATCTGCTGATGGCACGGCGGATTGTGTTTACCGACAGTGGTTTCTGAAAGTATTCCTGGGCCCATTTAGTAATGTCATTGACACAATCATGCCGATGAGTGATGCAGTGTCGTCTGAGAGCCCGAAGACCACGGGCATCCAATAAAGGTCTCCGGCCTTGTCCCTTACGCACAGAGATTTCTCCAGTTTCTCTGAATCTTTTGATGATGTTATGCACTGTAGATGATGAGATTTGCAAAGCCTTTGCAATTTGACGTTGAGGAACATTGTTTTTAAAGTTTTCCACAATTTTTTTACGCAGTCTTTCACAGATTGGAGAGCCTCTGCCCATCTTTACTTCTGAGAGACTCTGCTTCTCTAAGACAAAGCTTTTATAGCTAATCATGTTACAGACCTGATATCAATTAACTTAATTAATCACTAGATGTTCTCCCAGCTGAATCTTTTCAAAACTGCTTGCTTTTTTAGCCATTTGTTGCCCCCGTGCCAACTTTTTTGAGACCTGTAGCAGGCATTAAATTTTAAATGAGCTAATTAAGTGGATAAAAGTGTAAAATGTCTCAGTTTAAACATTTTCTACGTTATCTATGTTCTATTGTGAATAAAATATTGGCTCATGTGATTTGAAATTCCTTTAGTTTTCATTTTATTAAAATTTAAAAAACGTCCCAACTTTTCCGGAATTCGGGTTGTATTAACCCAACAATAGCGGGGTCAGTAAATTTTGTTGCAGTGGGCCATGCAAACATATGTGTTTGGTTGTGTGGGCCGCGACTTGAAAAATGTTGGGAACCACTGCTCTAGAGGACTAGGAGAAAGTTCTGAAAGTTACATTGGAAAACATGACAATTTAACATTTCTCTCACAGTTACAATACACATATAGCTCAAGAACATACCCTTTGCTCTGCTTTGGCTTGAACAATTCTGTAGTCATATCCTTCTATGAGAATTCCCATGAGAATACATGCAGTACAAGATATGAAATCCCTTGTTAATAGCTAAATCTCATTGCGTGCTGTAGTTATCCTACTGTATGTTGACTATGTGATGTATAACATCTATTTCACAATTTACAGTGTCCCACTCAGACCAGACACAGTACATGGAAAAGGTGCGAGGAAGACTAAAAGAACAACGGTCCTTACTTTCACCGGATAACTCAAACTCAAAATCCCGTTCCCGCTCTTTAAGTGAGGAGGGCATACATGGGGTCCCCAGACAGGTAAACAAACAAGTTTCTTTCACATGATCTCTCACAGCTTCACCATACCTTAGATCAGTGTTTCTCAAACCTGTCCTGCAGGGGACCCCCAACCAGCACACCTTTAGTATTTCTCCCTCATAGGCCACACCCAGAGTTGAATCAGGTGTGTTAAATGGGGGAGACATACAAAATATGCAGTGGTTGGGGGTCTCTAGGACAGGTTTGAGAACCACTGTCTGAGATGTCCACATGAAGGACCTTGTTATACCTTAATGATGATCAAGGATAGCAACCTGGAATTACTCACAAGAATACTAGAAAAACCTGTGATCTTAGATCATCTAGAAACTACCATTTTAAAATGGATTTTTCATTTTACTATATCCTAAAAGTATCATATGAATATAAAAAGAACATTATTTAGTGTCTTTGGTGTAATGTAATGTGTTTATGCAGTTTAAGGTAAAAAAACACATTATTTTCCCACATACTGTACATAATAATTGCTCCTCTATGCAACGCCTTTCTGAAATGAGTCAAATTTTACAAAGCTCACCATTCTGAAAAGGTGTATGCTGATTTGCCAGCTATCCAGTGTTGTGATTGGCCAAATGCCTCAAGTGTGTAACGGTAATGTTACACCCCTAAACACTGTCATGCCGTCTCTCAGTGTAAGGAGACAAAACCAATAAAACCCATTATAAACAAAGCATTTGTAGCATCCAGTGGGGACATAATTACTGATAATAATGACTTATACTGTCTTTTTACCCCACTGGATGCTACAAATGCCACGTTTGTGTATCGCGCCTCGTAAATGTAAAACCATGTCTGCATTTATGATTAGAGAAATGACAAACAAACACTACTCTATACTGCTCAAAATTCGTGTTTTAATCATCAGTGGCAAATTCTTTAAATATGAAAACATACTTACAGGCTGTGTGTCAGAAGCACCAGACTGTCCTTGCAAAGTTAGAATCGCTCCAGTTTATAGAAACAGCCTTTGTGCCACAGACCCATTGAAGACTACTCTCCCAGGATCAGGAAACAGTCCTTTGTAAAAATGTGCTGCACACATCTGAATATTTGGGTTGAACTATTCTGGAACCGTGCTGTAAAAACAACATAACCACTGATTTCTAGTTGTGTCCTCTTTTGGATAAAAGTTATGCCTTCGTTCTTTGTGTGAACATTTGGGTGGCGTTATGCAAATCTCCCCACATCATGAAGTAGACATGTGGGGGGATGGGGTGTTTAAACAAGGCATTTTAGGAGGGTGTGGACGAGTCTCAACTTTTATAAAGAATGTCTCTTTGGCTTTAAAACTTTAGTCTTTGTAACTTTAGGGTCTTATCTTTGCACGAACAACTTGTAACACTCCAAAGAGAAAGGAAAACTTGAAATTGCATCATATGACAGCTTTAAGTTTAAATATGACATTAATTGGATT
The DNA here is from genome assembly GCF_963082965.1 of Carassius carassius. Lineage (NCBI taxonomy): Eukaryota > Metazoa > Chordata > Actinopteri > Cypriniformes > Cyprinidae > Carassius > Carassius carassius. The sequence goes on along the minus strand of NC_081766.1, from coordinate 33,730,404 downwards.
ATCGTCCTAAATACTTGAAATCTGATTTTCTCTGCAGGGTAACAGCTCAGAAAGCCCTGTTCCCTCCACCTCAGAGTCCAGCACCCCGAGTTGCAAGCGTCGCCTGTCCCAGACCTCCACCTGCTCACGGCCTCACATCTCTTACTCACCCTTAGTGTGCCACACGCAACCTTCATCACACATTGATGATGATGACGATGATGCAACTGTCCAGCAAATGATAGCATGCTGTAGTACTGCTTTATGGGATGACGGTGCTGAAGTTCAGGAAGCGAGACAGCAGGAAAGTACCCATTTTGAAGTGGATGAATATCTGGGTTCGTCCGCACGCCGCTATCCTTCCGAGTCCTTCCTCGCCCTACAAGAGGAAGAGCACAGCCCTGATTCTGCCGCTCCTATGGAAACTCTTACCTTTGAGGCAGCGGTGGCTACCAGTCTTGGCCGTGCAAACACGGTCAGCGCCTCGATGCGCACGAGGTCACGAAAAGGCTGGCAGGTGCCCAACGGACACTTCCGGAAGAGACTGGCACAGAGTGTATCTCTCGCTGGCGGTGAAGCCCTCAGCGATGCAGATGATGACAAATACTAGATCAGTCAGTAGAACAGAGACATAACAGGACAAATGTAGATTTCAAGGAGGACACTGAGGTGGATGCTGAACTTCACTATATTCAAGAGGTGTTTTATAGATATACAAATTAGACGTTCAATGAAATGAGCAAGTGAAAAACTATTATTTTATTTTCTCATCAGATAGTGAGTTTGGAAAGCAGCTCATACATTTGAGGCCCAATTCAGGTATTAAGTGCTCTATTTCCAGTTGGGGATAGTGAGATGATGGCTTAAAGTGCTTAAACATTTTTTTTCTCAGTTTCTTAAGTTTCATGTATTTTTCTACCAAAATACCATTGGTTCTAATTCATCTCTGCCACATTATTGAAATTCACTAATAATGCAGATACTTTATATGAAGTCCAATTTCTAAACTGATTAGGTCATTGTAACTAAATGCAACTTGACTTCCCTTGTTTCAGCTCATAAAACAATTTAAAGTACTAAATTTAACTAAGCAACCAGTAAAAAACAACTTTCATATGTTTCCATAAAATACTGTTAAAACTGAAAAGAAGAATGTGATAAGTGGGGTGGGGCCGTGGGAACGGAGCGAGGCCGGTGGAGTGATTTGGAAATGAGCAACACCTGCACCACTCGTCACAAAGAAAAAAGATTTTACAGCTGAGGCTTTAATTATTAAATGTTTAAATTTAGTTTAGATTAATGTCTTGTAAAGGGGTTTACAAACGTAAATTCTGACAAAGGTATCACAATCAAACTTGATGTCACAATCAATTCAGGAAGTGTTTTAAAAAATTTTAGATTTCTTCTTTGAAAATATGTAATTTAATCTTTCTTTCAAAGGCTACTTGGAATTTGGATTTTTGTTACTGAATTTGAATGGATAGACATCCTGATAACTTTGTTTAAATCAATAAAATATTGTCTTTTTACCCTGGTTTAGTTTTCTGCTGTTTTTGTTTCTTGGTAAAAAAAAATAGATTAGAGGTTCTATGTAAATCTTTTTAACATGATTTTTACAAAGATATTGTTAATCAAAATCAAAAGTATAATGCAAAACTGGCCCATTGACTTAAATGTTATATTTAATAAATGTGGAATGATGCATTGATGTGGATACATGCAATCAATCAAATGAGTAATGATATGATTTAATGACGGAATGTGAAAATAAAAATACAATTTAATGCCAGGTGCAAAAATCTAGCAGATGTCAAATTGTCACTGAGTCCAAGTGTTGATCCAAGGTTCAAAACCCAATGCACTGACAGTGACAATACAGAGGGAATACCAGAGCTCCTGCTGACTGTACAGCATTTAACTCATGGTACCAATAACACACTGGATCCGATCGCTTAACAAGTGGTATGTAATAGAATCACACAGCTTTTTTTCTCAACTTGCCAACCCAGAGCTGTACGAGAAATGCAAGGCAATAGAGCTGATGTTGATGCAGAGCTGTCACACCTAATTGACTGATTTTCAACATTTATAGAGGTTTGTCTGTGACTTTATTGCCGTCTGAATCCAGAATGCTTGTGTTTTCTCACACCTACCATGTACCTACTGTTTTCTGACAAAGAACAAGGTCATGTGGTAATTTAATTGGCATCCTAAACCACATCTTTGAGTTAACAAGAAGAAATTGATTCAAAATGCAATTTTTAAATGCGTTGTGATCACTGTTGAACACCGTACATGAACTGTTGCACTTCGCTGTAATTTGCATGCATATTTATTGCAAAATAATAATCATAATAAAATACTGAAATGCTGGAAAGTATTTACAAGAACAATATTTTATAACTGCTCCACCACAGTGAATGGGAGCTGTTAAAGACAACAAGAATAAAGAGAAGACAATAACATAAACATTTGAAATATGCCATTATCATGGCAGCAACAGGTATGCAATACAATTTTTTAATACAATGTATTAAATGTTATAGGCCTACAATTACAAAAATATAAACCAAACAGCTTTATGTGTACCTTATGGAAATAAGAGGTTACATTAAATTATATGTGCTAATTTCCACATTTTAAATGACATCATTTTGAGAGATACAATGCAAGACCATTTCAACTAAAGCATGTCTATTTTCCCATTTTTAAACAGCAGATTTAAATGATCAAATAAACAGGACATTATAAAATTATGAATTGAAATCTCTGATAGCTGCTAATATTCTTGTATTCTTATTCAGTTATATTCTTTGAGAATGAATTTATGAATGAATTGATCTTTAAAACCATTTATTTTATCTGCAAACAGCCTGTAGTGTGATCAACAGCAAAAACTGTTTATGAGCAATTTATTGTACATAATATTAAATGTGGATAATAATTCATATGCACTTTGTTTTTTGCCTTTGCTTTTTTTTTTTAAGGTGCAAAAACATTTGATACAAAAAAAGTAGTGACAAGACACTGAGACAGAAACAAAAAAACAATAAAAAAGTGCTAAATAATGAATGAATAAATAAATAAATACATTTAATCACAAAAAGAAGAAACTCTAGTTTATTACAAAAATCTTGTTCCTGTTCACATGTCAACAAATTAAATTGAATATGGTTTTCTACGATAGACTGTATAAATATTTGTTTTTATACAGTATATGATAAATACAAGTAAATTTAAACTGCGGAGATGTTCAACAGTGCACTAGGTGACGCTGTGCGTAATTCCTCTCGTACTTTTTCGCTTTGGCGCGTGACCGGAAGTAGAATGTGTTTCATTCAAAGCGGCACAGTAGACAGTGCGCGGAGTAGTTATGTGACTGTATGTAGTAAATAGTGAAGGTTAACTCACTCACTGACTGTACGTTGACTATATTTATGTTATGATGGCGGCAGGAGGAGCAGCGCATGTGGGAGATGTGGAGGAGGACGCGTCCCAGCTCTTGTTTCCTAAAGGTGAGAAGATTAAGTTACAAACATCGCTTCAGAACAGCGTCTCAATCTGTGTCCCTGTCACACATTCACCGCTTCTTACGAAATGCGATTTTATTACCTTGCTGTTGATTTTCCCAAAGATTTCCTGATCGGTTAGTCTTGTCCAGTGTTTTGTTCTCGTAACCGAGAGATGTGTTCATTTCAGACGTTGATCGATCTTTGATTTGTGTCAGAGTTTGAGAACGCAGAGACCCTGCTGAACTCGGAGGTGCACATGTTACTGGAGCATCGCAAGCAGCAGAACGAGAGCGCAGAGGACGAGCAGGAGCTGTCCGAGGTCTTCATGAAGACCCTCAACTACACGGCCAGATTCAGCCGCTTCAAGAACAGAGAGACCATCGCCAGCGTGCGCAGGTCAGCATTATCTGCTCGTGTCTCTTCATGACCGCAGACTGTAGATCTGAATTCAGCAGCAGCTGTTCTACACGCTCACAGTGCAGTGATGTAAAAACTACAGCTGTATGATACCGGGGAGAAAAATTTATTTTGCAATATTTTGCCATTGCAATGTGACCAAATTTATGAATTTTCATTAGAGGGCTTTAATAGCTAAATAAAAAAATAAAAAAAAAAGATTCCCACTAGTTGGTGTGTATTCCAAGTATGGTGTTGTGGTAGAGATAGTCTAATGCATTACATCATTCATTCATTTCAGGGTTCGTACAACCTTTTGAGAGAGAAATTCAAGCACTTTTCAGTGACTTTCAAACATTTCACACAACTATTTCCTGCACTTTAAAGCTCTAAGATGATCCAGTTTGAATGTTATTTTTAATGGGATGAACAAAATATATTTAGTGGTAAACAATCGCTTAAGTAAAATTTTAAAAGTACATCACAATTATAACCAGTAGACTGCAGCAGAGAAGCACTTACCGGCTTAATTGACATTATTTTTACTTTTTCTCCATATTTTGAAAAAAATATAAAATCACTATTATAAAATATTAAATCATCAAGAAATCAGATTTTGTCAGAAGTGTACACTGTTTTTATTTTTATTTTTTTATGAAGTAAGAAAGTTTTTTCTAGTGGAAAATATACATTTTCTGTATATAAAAAGTCGATTTTGTACCTGTTACTGTAAAAGTACATTTTGTATGCTTCTTTACTGTCAAATCTGTATAAACCATAAACAAAAGAAAAATAAATAAGAAATGAACTTGAAATATTATTAGTAACTGTACTTATTAATGCAAAAAAATAGTAATTTTATGATTAAATTATCTTTATTTTGAATACCCTCTAAACCATCCCCATAAAATCTATTTTGGGCTGAATGGTTTGAGAAAATCTTAATTCCAAAAACTAACTCCGATTTCCAAATAATAAAACCACTTTCAATAACCATTTCAAAGTTACAATCTCTTTCTACTTGCCAAAATCCCACTGTTTCTGACCAGTTCAATGCCTATAAAATATTTTTTTGATTATTATGAATTATTGTAAAAATCCAAAATAATACAAAAAAGTCGAATAAAAATAATTTTAGTTTGCTGTAAAATTACGTTACTATTATTTATGTCTTTTTTTTTTCAAATTCATATTTTTTTTCAATCGCAATGTAATTAAACATGTCCATGGTACTAAGCAACATGGTGATATTTAGTTCATTTCAATATATCCTGCAGCTCTTCTAAGCATCTCATAGTGACTGTAGATTTAGTGCCTTTTTTTATTTCTTTATTTTAGTTTAAATATAATATTCATATGAATGCTAACCGTGGCTGTGTTTCCAGCTTACTTCTGCAGAAGAAGCTTCATAAGTTTGAGTTGGCAAGTTTAGCCAATCTGTGTCCCGAGGCTGCGGAGGAGGCCAAAGCCCTCATCCCCAGGTGAGCATCACACACAAACACAGAGAAACCAGTCTGACACTCATCTAAACACGGGTTACTGGGACCTTAACAGCTTGTGATCTCCTTTAAACTCAGTGTTCTCCTCTGACAGCTCAACACATGGATGTTTTATGAGACTGATGAAATGGAAATTACAATCAACTGTTTTTGATGTTTGTTATTCTTTTATTGTATTGTTTTTCTCTTTATTAGTTTGGAAGGCCGGTTTGAGGACGAGGAGTTACAGCAAATCCTGGACGATATTCAGACGAAGCGCAGTTTCCAGTACTGAACCTCATAATGAAGATTCACTTTGGCTCTTTAGGCCCTTCTTTTCTCTTTCGTTTAGCATCGTTATACCTTTCCACAATTGTTCCCCTCTGTAGATGTGTAATGTGATGTTGTTTTGAAAAAAATAAACTGTTTTGATAAAACTGACAGTGTGTCTCAGTGTCATGCAGCTGCAGCCCAAAATGCAGCCAATATTTACATAATAGAATTGCTAATCTGAATCCGAGAAGAATTAATAAAATACATATGTATTTCATATGTGTATTATATTTTATATATGTGTATATATGTATTATATATATGTATTTTATATAACCCCCCCCCCCCCCCCCCCCACACACACACACACACACACATGAAGCCCTCCGGTCCGCGATTGTGTGCTCATGACGCTATTTTGCCCCTGCCCCTCCAAAGATCTGCACACGCCACTAAAAGTGCGTCTATATAGTGTGCCAAATAAAAACAAAAACTTGTGGTATTGATACACAAAAATTTTCTTTGGTGTGTATACACTACGCGATGGGTAGGTTTAGGGTTTTTTGATAGATGCATATCATATGCATGCAAAAACTTTGTATTATATGAACATCAAACACATGCATATCATATGCATCCCAAAGTCCTTTTTTTTTTAAAGCCCTGCATTTCAGCCCGAGCCCGACGGGCCCCGACTTATTTATGCCCCTAGGGCCGGGCTTCGGGCCAATTTTCACGTTATAGCTCACATGCGGGCCGGGCCTCGGGCCTTTTTTGGGTTATCCTTCTATTTATATTTTTAGACATTAATAAAAAAAAAATGAAAAGTTGACGTAGAGGATAGAAAAACATAGACATTTCATAACCTCATAACTTTCATAATCTGATAATTCAACCCGTTATAATTATACTGACATACTGACATGACAGTCTCACACACGCACGCACGCTTTTCCGTCAGCGCGACCCACAATTATACTTTACTTATATCCACTTATTGTATTATAGGCCTCTAAATTAATATATTAATCATAGCCTAGTTGGCCAACTAATAATTATAAAATGATGATTCATGCAGCGGCGAGCATTTCTGTGTCTGCACCTGTTGTCGCGGGCCACGCAGGAAAGAAGAGAGCGCTGGCCGAGTTTGAAAACATTGTGGAGCAGGACGAGGATGACGACGATGAAGTACAGCAATACATGCGCCTCAATCACAACATGGAAGGTGATGGACGAGATGTGCTGCTATGGTGGAAACAGCACGAGACCCTGCTACCGCAACTGTCAAGACTGGCTCGCTCTGTGTTTAGTGTCCCGCCAGCAGCAGCAGCAGCGAACGTGTCTTCAGCGCAGCGGGAAGAGTGATGGAAGAGAGGAGGACGGGGTTAAAACCTTCCACTCTGGATGCTATTCTTTTTCTCCACGATGCTCTGTAAGAGACTGTTCTAACTTTTCATTTGACTGGACTTTATTTTCGTTTAACTGTTGGAAACTAATGGAAAAAAGAATGGACATGTTAAGTGGTGCATTTTTGAGGTAAGATAACCTGCAAGTTTGTTTTTAATTAATTTAATTTGTTTAGATTGTAGGCTATTTCTCATTTCGTTTGCGAGCGCTGTTGCGAGCCTGCCTCAGTATTTCAATTTTTTTTTTTAATTTTACTCACTGTGGTTTAATAAATAAACATATATTAAACTAACTGGCTTTGTGATAGGCTACACTTGAAGTGTTTTATATCTATGGATTTTAATTGTAGCCAAGTAAAGTATTAGTGTTAATTTGAGAGGCTTAATTGATTAAATATGTTTTAGGCTATATGCTGTCGGCTCGGCTGATTAACGTTAATCGTTAATTCTAAATTAACTTGATAAAGAAATGAAAAGAAACATAACACAAAACTGACCCCTTTTTTAATTGTTGCAAATAGGGCAGGCTTCTGCTGTGTAATAAAATAAATGAATAAAAACACGGGCTCGTGTTGGACTCGGGCTGATAATTCTGATGAGCTGTCGGACACGGGTCGGGCTAGGGCCTGAGCGTCTCGGGCCAAGATTTGAGGCCCGTGCAGGGCTCTACCTTTTTTTGTGTATCAATATCACAAGTTTTTGTTTTTATTTGGTGTACTATTTATTTATTTATTTACTACATTTTCATGAGACTGGGCTCACATGTGTAGCGTATCAGACCCGAACCAGACAAATTAAAGAGTCGATCAGGACTGTGATTGAAATACGAGCCGAATTCCTCAGAAAGGCAACAGGAGGTTGCAAATCATTCCTAGTGCCACAAGTCAGAAGCAAGATAACCAACCAACCAACTCTTTCACGGAACAGCTTTCAACATTAACACCACTAGAACAATTATCGACAATTTCAATTCGGAGAAGAGATTGTCAAATTTGGGGCAAGTAATCAAGATGCAACGCCAGCCAGCACATGTAAACCCATAAGGGTCCTTTTAACCTCTGGTCCCCACAGAACATCTTTATGTCAGAGAATGGCACAAGAAATGTCTTTTAATTAACTCAAAAGGACTTATAAATGAATATCAGTCCATTGCTTAACTCCATATTCATTTATATGTAACCCACACATTTGACTATCATGTTTATAATCACTTATTGTGTATGTCTTTTAATAACTATGGGATAGCTTAAGGATTCATATTCATGTTTAGTATGTTCTGTATGTGTTTTAATCTGTTAGCTTGAAACATTCCTGACCATCAGTTATTTGTCAAATGTATCATATTCTTGTTATAGGAATCATATCCAAAATTATACCCTGCAAGAGCAGGAAAATTCGGACCACGTGCTTTATAAGATAACATATGATCTATGATACCCCGAGCAAAGACAATATCTAATTGGTCAAGACAATATTTGAGGTGTGGCCAAAAGGCCAGTTTAAATACTCAGGACACCATCAAATTTTGCTTTTAGCTTTTAGCTTCCGTCTAGCTTCTGCTATCAGTCATGCCGCCTTTTAGTCATGCTTTTAGCGTTTGCTTTTCAGCTGCTGCTTTTAGTCATGGATTTTAGCGTTCTTTGAGCGCGGTTCCAGCGTGCTTCGGCCTGCACGCCTGCTGCTACTTAGCCACAATGAGAAGAAACACCACCTAGTCTTGTCAAACTTTACTTCTGTTCTTTTACTGTAGTTTATTTTCTTTTCCGTTTGAGAGTTTCATGTTCTGAGTTAAGTTTTGTAACGCCGTTTCTTCAAGTCTGACCTCGAGTGCCCATTCAACTTCAACCAGCCCACATAATTCTACGCCATCAGCCAACTCCCAGCCACGGGCTTTCCAAGACGTCACTGCAACGACTACTGAACTTCTAGCCAATCAGCGACCTCGGGAAACCCCCATTCAACGACAACAAAGGGAACCCCCGTTACACAGGCAACGCCAGTAACTTTACCTCCAGACTAAGCTGAACTGGTGTATCTTATATAATTTTAACCTCATTGAGAAACTCAATTCGAGGGGTAAATTAAATGATTGATGGCTGTTCATGTGCAATTTCATGTATTGCTGTGAACTTTGGATTCTTAAACTCATCCTTCCTAACATTCTATCTTCCTGCAAGTTGTGTGAATGTGTGAGTGCGTGTGCTTGTGTTAGATTAGTTTGTCTTACAACCCGAATTCCGGAAAAGTTGGGACGTTTTTTAAATTTTAATAAAATGAAAACTAAAGGAATTTCAAATCACATGAGCCAATATTTTATTCACAATAGAACATAGATAACGTAGCAAATGTTTAAACTGAGAAATTTTACACTTTTATCCACTTAATTAGCTCATTTAAAATTTAATGCCTGCTACAGGTCTCAAAAAAGTTGGCACGGGGGCAACAAATGGCTAAAAAAGCAAGCAGTTTTGAAAAGATTCAGCTGGGAGAACATCTAGTGATTAATTAAGTTAATTGATATCAGGTCTGTAACATGATTAGCTATAAAAGCTTTGTCTTAGAGAAGCAGAGTCTCTCAGAAGTAAAGATGGGCAGAGGCTCTCCAATCTATGAAAGACTGAGTAAAAAAATTGTGGAAAACTTTAAAAACAATGTTCCTCAACGTCAAATTGCAAAGGCTTTGCAAATCTCATCATCTACAGTGCATAACATCATCAAAAGATTCAGAGAAACTGGAGAAATCTCTGTGCGTAAGGGACAAGGCCGGAGACCTTTATTGGATGCCCGTGGTCTTCGGGCTCTCAGACGACACTGCATCACTCATCGGCATGATTGTGTCAATGACATTACTAAATGGGCCCAGGAATACTTTCAGAAACCATTGTCGGTAAACACAATCCGCCGTGCCATAAGCAGATGCCAACTAAAGCTCTATCATGCAAAAAGGAAGCCATATGTGAACATGGTCCAGAAGCGCCGTCGTGTCCTGTGGGCCAAGGCTCATTTAAAATGGACTATTTCAAAGTGGAATAGTGTTTTATGGTCAGACGAGTCCAAATTTGACATTCTTGTTGAAAATCACGGACGCCGTGTCCTCCGGGCTAAAGAGGAGGGAGACCTTCCAGCATGTTATCAGCGTTCAGTTCAAAAGCCAGCATCTCTGATGGTATGGGGGTGCATAAGTGCATACGGTATGGGCAGCTTGCATGTTTTGGAAGGCTCTGTGAATGCTGAAAGGTATATAAAGGTTTTAGAGCAACATATGCTTCCCTCCAAACAATGTCTATTTCAGGGAAGGCCTTGTTTATTTCAGCAGGACAATGCAAAACCACATACTGCAGCTATAACAACAGCATGGCTTCGTCGTAGAAGAGTCCGGGTGCTAACCTGGCCTGCCTGCAGTCCAGATCTTTCACCTATAGAGAACATTTGGCGCATCATTAAACGAAAAATACGTCAAAGATGACCACGAAGTCTTCAGCAGCTGGAAATCTATATAAGGCAAGAATGGGACCAAATTCCAACAGCAAAACTCCAGCAACTCATAGCCTCAATGCCCAGACGTCTTCAAACTGTTTTGAAAAGAAAAGGAGATGCTACACCATGGTAAACATGCCCCGTCCCAACTATTTTGAGACCTGTAGCAGAAATCAAAATTGAAATGAGCTAATTTTGTGCATAAAATTGTAAACTTTCTCAGTTTAAACATTTGCTATGTTATCTATGTTCTATTGTGAATAAAATATTGGCTCATGTGATTTGAAAGTCTTTTAGTTTTCATTTTATTAAAATTTAAAAAACGTCCCAACTTTTCCGGAATTCGGGTTGTAGATTTATCTCATAAAGCCTTATACATATTGAAAAGAGAAGTATCTTGTGTTTGTGTATGATGCATGTATGAAGTATGATGTTCGACTTCGCCAGTCAGAGATCACTAAAAATAACATTAAAGAGGTGTGTGAACTTGCAAGCACGATGTCAGACACTGTAATATGCTCTGGTCCCCTCCCTGCTTACCGTGGTGACGAGATGCATAGCAGATTGTCATCACTCAATGGCTGGATGTCTAAGTGGTGCCCACAGAATAACATAGGTTTCATAGACAATTGGACGAGCTTTTGGGGCAGACCTGACCTGTTGAAAAGAGATGGTCTTCATCCCTCCTGGGGTGGCGTCACTCTTCTCTCTAGAAATATGGCAAATAGTCTTAGTGTTTATACTTGACTAACTGGGGCCCAGGTCAGGAAGCAGACAGACTGGCTAAACCGACCGTCTGCTAGCTGCCTCCCGTCACAGAGGTCAGTTAATTCTCAGCACATAGAGACTTTTTCACCTAGATATCACACTATAGAGACTGTGTCTGTTCCCCGAACTAGAAAATACAAAAAACGTCCAAACCAAGTTAAGATTAACAATTTAATTGAGGTTCAACAAATAAAAAACAGATGCAATATGGATAAACAAATGATAAAGCTTGGCTTATTGAATATCAGATCCCTTTCAATGAAAACACTTTTGATATGATCACTGATCATAATATAGATGTGCTCTGTTTGACAGAAACCTTGCTAAAACCTGATGATTACATTATTTTAAATGAGTCCACCCCCCAAGATTACTGTTATAAACATGAGCCGCGTCTAAAAGGCAAAGGGGGAAGTGTTGCTTCAAATTATAACAACGTTTTCAGGATTTCTCAGAGAGCAGGCTTCAAGTATAACTCGTTTGAAGTAATGGTACTTCATATAACATTATCCAAAGAAACAAATGTTAATGATAAATCCCCAGTTATGTTTGTACTGGCTACTGTATACAGGCCACCAGAGCACCATACAGACTATATTAGAGAGTTTGGTGATTTTTCATCCGAGTTAGTTCTGGCTGCAGATAAAGTTTTAATAGTTGGTGATTGTAATATCCATGTTGATAATGAAATAGATGCATTGGGATCAGCATTTATAGACATTATGAACTCTATTGGGGTTAGACAACACGTTTCAGGACCTACTCATTGTCGAAATCATACTCTAGACTTAATACTGTCACATGGAATTGAGGTTGATAGTGTTGAAATTATGAAGCCAAGTGATGATATCTCAGATCATTATTTAGTTTTGTGCAAAATTCATATAGCCAAAATTGTAAATTCTACTTCTTGTTACAAGTATGGTAGAACCATCACCTCTATCACGAAAGACTGCTTCTTAAGTTATCTTCCTGATGTATCCAAATTCCTTAGCATATCCAAAACCTCAGAACAACTTGATGATGTAACAAAAACTATGGACTCTCTCTTTTCTAGCACTTTAAATACAGTTGCTCCTTTACGCTTAAGGAAGGTTAAGGAAAACAGTTTGACACCATGGTATAATGCGCATACTCGCACCCTAAAGAGAGCAGCCCGAAAAATAGAGCGCAGCTGGAGGAAAACAAAACTAGAGGTATTTCGTATTGCTTGGCGGGAAATTAACCTATCCTACAGAAAAGCATTAAAAACTGCTAGATCCGATTACTTTTCTTCTCTTTTAGAAGAAAACAAACTTAACCCCAGGTATTTATTCAGTACAGTGGCTAAATTAACGAGAAAAAAAAGCCTCAACAAGTGTTGACATTTTCCAACACCACAGCAGTTAGCTACAGTATCGCATCAGACAGTGCACTATAGACCCCCTGAGGAACAGTTCCACTCATTCTCTACTATAGGAGAGGAAGAATTGTATAAACTTGTTAAATCATCTAAACCAACAACATGTATGTTAGACCCTATACCATCTAATCTCCTAAAAGAGGGGCTTCCAGAAGTTATAGATCCTCTTCTGACTATTATAAATTCCTCATTGCCATTAGGATATGTGCCCAAAACCTTCAAACTGGCTGTTATTAAGCCTCTCATCAAAAAACCACAACTTGACCCCAAAGAACTAGTTAATTATAGACCAATCTCGAATCTCCCTTTTCTGTCCAAGATACTAGAAAAGGTGGTATCCTCACAATTATATTCCTTCTTAAAGAAAAATGGTATATGTGAGGACTTCCAGTCAGGATTTAGACCGTATCATAGTACTGATACTGCTCTCCTTAGAGTTACAAATTATCTGCTCTTATCATCTGATCGTGGGTGTATCTCTCTATTAGTTTTATTAATCTTAGTGCAATGTTTGACACAATTGACCACAACATTCTTTTGCATAGACTTGAACACTTTGTTGGCATTAATGGAAGTGCATTAGCATGGTTTAAATCGTACTTATATGACCGCCATCAGTTCATAGCAGTGAATGAAGATGTACAGTATCATATCGATCACAAGTGCAGTATGGAGTACCTCAAGGCTCAGTACTAGGGCCGCTACTCTTCATGCTTTATATGTTACCCTTGGGAGATATCATCAGGAAACATGGTGTTAGCTTTCACTGTTATGCTGATGATACTCAGCTCTATATTTCTTCGCGGCCCGGTGAAACACACCAATTTGAAAAACTAATGGAATGCATAGTCGATATAAAAAACTGGGTGACGAGTAATTTCTTACTGCTAAATTCTGAAAAAACAGAGGTGTTAATTATAGGACTTAAAAACTCTGCTTGTAATAACCTAGAACACTGTCTAAGATTTGATGGTTGCTCTGTCAATTGTTCGTCATCAGTTAGGAACCTAGGTGTGCTATTTGATCGCAATCTTTCCTTAGAAAGCCACATTTCTAGCATTTGTAAAACTGCATTTTTCCATCTCAAAAATATATCTAAATTATGGCCTATGCTCTCAATGTCAAATGCAGAAATGTTAATCCATGCATTTATGACTTCAAGGTTAGATTAATGTAATGCTTTATTGGGTGGTTGTTCTGCACGCTTAGTAAACAAACTACAGCTAGTCCAAAATGCAGCAGCAAGAGTTCTTACTAGAACCAGGAAGTATGACCATATTAGCCCGGTCCTGTCAACACTGCACTGGCTCCCTATCAAACATCGTATAGATTTTAAAATATTGCTTATTACTTATAAAGCCCTGAATGGTTTAGCACCTCAGTATTTGAATTCAATTCAAGTTTTCAATTCAAGTTTATTTTTATAGTGCTTTTTACAATACAAATCGTTACAAAGCAACTTTACAGAAAATTATGTTTCTACAATATTTAGTAGTAGCTTGTAGTTTGTGCACATTTGACAGGATTTTTAGAAAAAATAAAAAATAATAATGATAATACAAGACGTAGTCAGCTAGACGATGAACTATCAATATTATTAATTAATAGTTATTATATGATGCAGTCACACATGTAGCAATAATTGTTAGTTCTGTTTGTTGATTCAAGGTTAGCATCATCTGGGGTCCTCTGAGGGTCAGCATCATCTCTTCTCAGGTGTTCTGGATCCAGACTGGATGAGCTCCTTTTACATTATAATCCTGTACGTCCGCTACGTTCTTAAAACTCAGGCAATTTGATAATACCTAGAATATCAAAATCAACTGCGGGCGGCAGGTCCTTTTCCTATTTGGCGCCTAAACTCTGGAATAACCTACCTAGCATTGTTCGGGAGGCAGACACACTCTTGCAGTTTAAATCTAGATTAAAGACCCATCTCTTTAACCTGGCATACACATAACATACTAATATGCTTTTAATATCCAAATCCGTTAAAGGATTTTTAGGCTGCATTAATTATGTAAACTGGAACCGGGAACACTTCCCATAACACCCTATGTACTTGCTACATCATTAGAAGAATGGCATCTACACTAATATTTGTCTGTTTCTCTCTTATTCCGAGGTCACCGTAGCCACCAGATCCAGTCTGTATCCAGATCAGAGGGTGACTGCAGGACCACCAGGACAAGACCACAGGAAACAGATGATTTTTCTGCACAATCTGACTTTGCTGCAGCCTGGAATTGAACTACTGGTTTCGTCTGGTCAGAGGAGAACTGGCCCCCCAACTGAGCCTGGTTTCTCCAAAGGTTTTTTTCTCCATTCTGTCACCGATGGAGTTTCGGTTCCTTGCCGCTGTCGCCTCTGGCTTGCTTAGTTGGGGACACTTCATCTACAGCGATATCGTTGACTTGATTGCAAATAAATACACAGACACTAATTAACTGAACAGAGATGACATCACTGTATTCAATGATGAACTGCCTTTAACTATCATTTTGCATTATTGACACACCTAATGAATGTTGTTCAGTTGCTTTGACGCAATGTATTTTGTTTAAAGCGCTATATAAATAAAGGTGACTTGACTTGACTTCTGCTTACAAGTTAATGTCTTAAACTGCCGATCTTGTTACTGTGCTAATTAAGTGTTTTCACTATAGTTTGGATATTAATATCCAGTGCAGATTTTATGTTAAACGTCTCATTCAGTGAATCGCAGGGCGTCTCAGTGATTAGCCGCGAAACAGTGATTCTGTTCAAATTCCCTTTACAATCTTAAATGATTCCCTTTGAGCTACGTAAATTGACCTGTTTCCCTTACACATGTTTCTATCATTGTAAAGCATATGAGATTATAAGATTATGACAGTATTATGGCAGGTGATATGATGATATTTGTCAACTGCTGCAAGCAAATAAAGACATACATTTAAACCTTTATCAGTGTTTACAGTGTTTAATGTTGTGTGTTTACTGTAGTTCATATTGTATTGAACATCTGTCTGCCGAGAGAGACCTAATAAGGATCAGCGCTTAGCTATACAACACTCTCTGTATGTGACTGCATACTAATGTCACAAGACATTGCCATAATGTCACAAGCCACTGCATACTAATGTCAAAAGATAGATAATGATTATGAAGGGTGTAATGGAACATTGCTGCTCACTATACACTGAGCTGTCTTAAGAAGCTTTACTCCTCTTTAACATAGTAATCACCCTTCAGAAACGCTCTCCTCCATTTTTTGCCGTTCATTATATCTATATAACTGCATAATGCAAACTCCGATAACACCGCCCCAAGCAGACATTTATGAGGTGTTGGACCCAATAATCATATCCTATTCACTCTAGGTAATCTAGACTAAATGTCCTAAACTGTTCACAGTGGATTTATTACTTCTGCCTTCTCTTTCGAAAATCTCATTCAACACAAAAGCTATTAAATAGCTCATATAATTGACTTTACTGATTTTATTTTGATTGAGAAATTGTAATTTATCTTTGTTTTATGATTCATCCTTTTTTTATTTATGTTTATTTATTTATTTTTTATTTATATTTATTATATTTTATTTATTTTTTATTTATCCTTCTTTTTAATGTGTTGTTATTTGAATAAAAAAAGAAATTGGTAAACTATTCAACTGGGTCTTCTGTCCTGGTCACATGAACAAGAAGAGCATATGTGAGAGATGAAAGATTGAGAAACTAACAAGTTCTTTCTGTTTCTTCAGTTGAATTATCATGATGTCCTAATTCCAAATATGACCAAAGATTGTGTATGTGGAAGTGTTGAGGCAATTTGGCTATAGAAAATATAGCATTATAATTCAACTCCAAGTCATCAAACTGATCCTCTCTTCCCATTGCTAAACATTCAAGCCTAAGACAAGCAACTTATTTATTTATCATTTATTTGAATGATACATACAGGGTGGGAAAATAAATGGTAATGTTGAACCAAAAACAATACATATATGGGCAAAGGTACTAAGGCACACCTCTTAATTACTGAATTCAAGTATTTCATTCTGACCTATTGCCACAGAGCCATGCAGTCTGCATGTACAAACATTTGTGGGGGAAAAAGGTCATTTCGAAGAGCTCCGTGAATTGCAGTGTGGTACTGTGAGAGGACCCCACCTTTAGAAAAAGTCAATTTGTGAATTTTCTCCATTGCTAGATAACCCATAGTCAACCGTAAATGGAATTATTGGAAAGTAAAAGCATTTAGGAACAGCAGCAGCTTAGCCGTAAAGCGGAAGACTATATAAAGTCAAATTGCAGGTCAAAATTTATTTGCTGAAACCATAGCTGAAGAGCTCCAAACTTCCCCTGGCAACTAACTAACCTCCTAAGCAACTAACTCCGTGCAGTGGAAACCTGTTCTGTGGAGTGACAAATCTAATTTCTCTGTTTAGTAGTCTGATGGGCAAGTCTGGGTTTGGTAGATGCTAGGAAAACATCTCCTGCCTGACTTCATTGTGCTGACTGTAAAGTTTGGTGGAGGAGAGATAATGGTATAGGGATGTTTTTCAAGGGATGGGCTAGGCCAAAAACTATAGAATACTCTAGATGTATCACTCGTATAGTTTTGAATGGGGAAAAAATGCAATGTTCAATATGGCCGCTCTGTACAAGGATTTCCCGCCTTCTGTGTAAAAGAGCCAATGGGTAAAGTCACTGCAGCTGTCATAAGAAGTCTCGGTTGCTATAGAAACAGAGACATGCGCTCTGGACTGCGCATGTGCATTGGCTGGTCTAGCCTGAGAAATACTTCCAGTATACCCTTACTTCCAGCGAAAATAAATCTTAATGCTTCTGGATACCAAAACATTTTGGACGATGCTATACATTCATTTTTTGGGGAAACTGTTTGGGGAAGGCTCTTTTCTGTTCCAGTATTGTCTGTGCCCCAGTGCACAAAGCTGTTTCTCCTTAGATAAGGACGTTCACATAGTCGAGATCTAGTCTTTAGCCAACTGAGTTTGAGCGGGAAACATGTATTAATGTCTTTTAATCTTAATTTTTTGTTGCATACAAAATAACAATAAAAGCGAAACAAACAAAATGTCAGAGCCCAAGTCCAAGTTAATCCGAGTCCAAGCTCATTCATAATTGCAGTCCGAGTCCAAGCATCCCAACTCCGTTGTTCAGTCTAGCACAGAGAAACTGGGGAACCATAATAAACCCCAAACCCAGCATAGAGGGGTTCAGTAAATGTGGTGTTGAATGTGTGTATGTGTTTGAGTGTGTGTGTGTCGGAGACACTATAGAAGGAGAGAGAACCAGCAGACCAGTCCAGATAGACACCTACTCGATTAGAGGATGAAGGGGTTGATATATCACTGCTGTCATTATTGTGACAGACAGTGAGTCTGTTATAAAAACTGCTCAGATTCCAGGACTTTTGATTGAAACCAAATCTGCAGTCACTTCCACCTTTCCTGATGATATCTTTGTATGTCATTGATATTTCTGTCCCCCTCCCACTCCATTCAGCCTCCCAGTAACAGCGTCCAGTCAGACTCTCTCCACACAGAACCTGAGGATGGTGCTCAAATCTCTCTGGATGATGAGGATATGACTCTTCCTCTTCCACATATGTTACCTTTTTGTTCCCTTCAGACAGGATCAGATGAGAGTTTGCAGTGTTTGGATCTAGAGTGAGACTACAGGCATCTGAACAAACAAAGAACGAGATGAAAAGAGAGCAACATTTATAAAAACAAAATAAATCAATTCTTATATTAGTTTGTGTTTGTGTATAAACCTACATTTTTGTAGTCCTGCTGTAATCCTGAAATCTCCTCCATAACCCACACTATAAACACACAGACATACAAACCTCTCTCAAATGTCATATATTGCTAATACACAAAGCACATACTTACTTTTTATCAAAAAGGTTTACTCCATGTTTTTTTTTTTTTTTTCAGAAAGCAGTTTTATGATACATGAGTTTGTCATGACCATGGATCATGTTGCTCTCTGTTACATCTGTATGCAGTTTTGTGAGCAGTTTTCTAGGCACCTCATGTTTGATCTCTGCTCAGAACAGCCGCTGTCAATCACATGAGACCACCCATTTAAATGCACTTTAAAAAAATACAGAATCGAAGTCAATAATCAAACCTGAATCAAATCTTATTGTGAATCAAAAATCTTTGAATTGGGATTCACTAAACCACAGAAGTGAGCTGCTATTGATGCCATATACTTTGCATATTTGCTCTTTATGTGTCATTATTGTAGTGAATCAAGTGCATGAATAAAACTTTTTTTTTCACGAGTTACTAGATATAGCTGTAAACATCTCCTGCTCCTGAGGAGCTCATATAAAGTATACAAATATACTTTGATTTGAAACCCAAAATTTGAAAACAAATCAGAAATAGAAAGGTGCTAACATGAAGTTTAAATATATATATATAAAATACATACTTGAGTATCTGCAGTGAGCAGTTTGCGTCATTCAGTTTGTGGTTGAGCAGCTGGACTCCTGATTGTCCTGGGTGATTGTAGCTCAGATCAAGCTCTCTTAGGTGTGAGGGGTTTGAATTCAGAGCTGAAGACAAATAACAAAAGCCTTCCTCTGTCACCATACATCCAGACAACCTACAGACAGATAGACACATATTCACATGTGTTATCTAAAAGAGAACATTCATCAGACTTTTGTTTTTATACTAAGCTAATTATAAACACTATAACCTCGCCCTGACTGAAAACCTTCTGTTTCCCAATAACCTTTCCGAAACAGCTCAATCCATCATCACCAATTCTAATGTAAGAGTTTTGAAGGCTTGTACACATATTTTGTTTCAGTAACAGAATATCCTGAATCCATGGCATAAAAAAGTGGTTCCACATACATAAGATTTTTCTGGACACTCCTTGCTTTGTCTTATTTATTTACAGCCATAACAAACATAGATCAGTTAAGTACCCCCTCATAAATACCTCAATATTTCCAGCAGACAGTTTGGATTCTTTAGTCCATCAGAGAGAAGTTTCACTCCTGAATCCCGTAGGTCATTATTAGTCAGGTCCAGCTCTTTCAGGACAGAATTTGAGGATTGTAGAGCTGATGATAAACTCTCACAACACTGATCAGTAAGATGACAGCCAGCGAGTCTATACAACAAAGAACAAATGATGCAGATGTCCAGTTAGTCACAATTTTAAGGGGCCATAGGTTTCAATTAGTTTTATGTATATTTCCATCCAGGATATACTGAATTTAGAGTGGTGGTATGGAATAGCATTCACTTAATTATATTATTTATTTCTGACTCCTTGTTGACTATTAGTTTTTAATATTTCATTCTTTTAGATATCATCAATAGCAAATACTACTTTCATTTGCAACATAATATACTCACAGAGCTTTTCTGCAGTTAATCACAGCTGGTATAAGTCTTCTTCTACCCTCATCTGATGTGTTGTATCTCTTCAGATCCAACTCATCTAGCCCCTCTTCTGACATCTGAAGCATGTAGGCGATTGTTGAGCAGTGAGCAGGAGAGAGCTTCTTCTCTGAGTGTTTGTCTGATTTCACAAATGCCTGAATCTCTCTGGACAGAGTCTGATCTTTCACTTCCAGCAGACAAAGGAACAGGTTGATGGATCTTTCAGTGGAGAGTCCATGTCCATCTTTGATCTTCTCTTTAATGTATTGTGAGGTTCTCCTGATGCTCTCTGAGCTGTTCTCTGTGTATGTCAGCAGATTCTGTAAGAGTCTCTGATTGGACTCCAGTGAGATACCCAGCAGGAACCGCAAGAACAGATCCAGGTGTCCATTTTCACTCTCAATGGCTTTATCCATTGCTCCTTGATGCAGATTATGCATTGAATCAAAAACCTTAAGGGTTTCTGTTGTACTGCGTAAATAGCAGTAAAACACATGAAAAGCAGCAAGAAACTCCTGAATGCTCAGATGAATGAAGCTGTAGACTTTCCTCTTATGAATCACTGATTCCTCTTTAAAGATCTCAGTACAAATCCCAGAATACACAGAGGCGTCATTGACATCTATACCGCTCTCTCTCAGATCTTTCTCATAGAACATCACATTGCCCTTCATCAGCTGTTTGAAAGCCACTTCAGCAAGTTTCACAATCATTTCTCTGTTGGACTGCAGAAGTTTCTCTGGATCTCTCTCTTCATACTTCTGGTTCCTCATGTTGATCTGAATCAGCAGGAAGTGGATGTACATTTCAGTCAGAGTTTGAGGGACTTCTGCACTCAGATCTTCTTTCAGGAGCTTCTGAAGCACAGTGGATGAGATCCAGCAGAAGACGGGGATGTGGCACATGATGTGGAGGCTTCTTGCTCTTCTGATGTGTGAGATGATTGCATTGGCTTGATGCTGGTCACTGATTCTCTTCCTGAAATATTCCTCCTTCTGAGGCTCATTGAATCCCTGAATTTCTGTCAGACGGTTGATGTATTTGGAGGGGATCTGACTGGCTGCTGCTGGTCTGGATGTGATCCAGATGTGTGCAGAGGGAAGCAGCTCTCCTTTAATGAGGTTTAACATCAACACATCCACTGATGAAATCTCAGTAGCATCAGAAACTTTCTGAGCATCTGAAAACTTCAGTGTGATTCTGCTTTCATCCAGACCATCAAAGATGAACACAATTTTACATTCCTCATAAATCTGTGAGTTCAGATCTTGAAGTTCAGGATGAAAGTCCAGTAGAAGTCTGTGAAGACTATACTGATGATCTTGAATCAAGTTCATCTCTCGAAATGAAAGCACAAACATGAAATCTACATCCTGATTGGAGTTCCCCTCTGCCCAGTCCAGAATGAACTTCTGCACAGAGACAGTTTTTCCGATTCCAGCAATGCCTTTAGTAAGAACTAGTCTGATTTTGTATTTCTCACATTCTGGTTTAGGTGAGGCTTTAAAGATGTCACTGCAGTGGATTCCAGTGTCTTGTGAATGTTGTGTTCTGCCTGTTTTCTCTATCTGTAAAACCTCATGTTCCTCATTCACCCCTTCTCCCTCTCCTTCTATGATGTAGAGCTGTGTGTAGATCCTGTTCAGGAGGGTTTCATTCTCCTGGATTTTAATTCCCTCAAACAAACTTTCATACTTGTTCCTCAGGCTGTTTTTGTGCTTTTCTTTGATTCTTTTTTTCAGGTCTCCAGTCTCCTCCTGCAGGGCTCCTTGTGTGTAGCAGACTCTGTGCATCTGAAGATCAGGATGTGTTCTTGATCTTTGTCGGCACTGAGGACAGTCAAAGTCTTCTAGTCTCAATTGATCCCAGACAAAACTAATGCATTGTCTGCAGAAACTGTGTCCACAGGTGATAGAGACCGGATCTCTTAGAACCTGCTCACAAGCTCCACATCTGGACTGATCCTGGATCAGATCATCCATCTTTTCACAAAAGGCATAATGGCACATAAAAACTTTACCAAGTGTAAGAAACAGTATAATTATTATAAATAAAATATTATATTTCAGTTTTCAGCATTATGTAATTATTTGGTAACACTTTATTTCGATGGTCCTTCTTTATTGTCATGGTCTCTCAACAGACATTCTACTGACTATAAGTAACTTTGCAAGTACATGTCAAATTATTATAAATAAAATATTATATTTCAGTTTTCAGCATTATGTAATTATTTGGTAACACTTTATTTCGATGGTCCTTCTTTATTGTCATGGTCTCTCAACAGACATTCTACTGACTATAAGTAACTTTGCAAGTACATGTCAACTTATTCTTACCCTAACCATAACTAATACTCTAATGAGACTTAGTAGACATGAAAGGTGAAGTGACATTCAGCCAAGTGACCCATACTCAGCAGTTGGGGGTTCGATGCCTTGCTCAAGGGCACCTAAGTCGTGGTATTGAAGGTGGAGAGAGAACTGTACATGCACTCCCCCCACCCACAATTCCTGCCAGCCCGGGACTCGAACCCACAACCTTTCGATTGGGAGTCCGACTCTCTAACCATTAGGCCACGACTTCCCTAAAAGTGAAAAAAGTGAAAGTGAGTGAAAGTGACGTGACATTCAGCCAAGTATGGTGACCCATACTCAGAATTTGTGCTCTGCATTTAACCCATCCGAAATGCACACACACACACTGTGAGCACACACCCGGAGCAGTGGGTAGCCATTTATGCTGCGGCGCCCGGGGAGCAGTTGGGGGTTCGATGCCTTGCTCAAGGGCACCTAAGTCATGGTATTGAAGGTGGAGAGAGAACTGTACATGCACTCCCCCCACCCACAATTCCTGCCGGCCCGGGACTTGAACTCACAACCTTTCGATTGGGAGCCCGACTCTCTAACCATTAGGCCACGACTTCCCCCAGGTGCAACGTTACTTATAGTTAACAGAATGTGTTAAATGGACCATCAAAATAAAGTGAATCTAATTATTTCAGGTAATGTAGAATGACACTTTATCAAATTAGACATTACCAAAATGTAATAATGATGCAACTGTAGCAGAAAAATGTATTTAACTTTTCACTTGCCCTATTAAAAAAAATCCACATAACTCCACAACAGTAGGACAAAATCTAATGCTGCCCACACGCTACAGGATTTTTGACCTGATTTATTGTTTAATGAAAGCCGAGCAGAAGTCTGTGAAGGCTGTCCTGATGATCTCAATTCAAGTTCAGCTCTCGAAATGGATGCAGAAACATGAAATTTTTAAGTGCCCCATTATGGATTTCGTAAAATTACATTTCATGCAGTATGTAATGTAGCAGTATGTGAATTTAAACATTTAAAATGTCTACATAAAATCATCTAAAGATTTAAAAGAGAAAAGAGTCGGGTTTGAGCTGGATTTCTTTAAGGGGAAGTGGCAACCCTGTTCAGCAGGTTAAACATTAGACCTGTCAGTGATCCAATCATGTATAGAATTTGTTTTGACTGAAAATGATATCAGCCATAACAGACAGTGTTAACAACAGCAATCCGATAACTTTAAGTCATTCTGTTGAAGTTGTAAAGTTGGGTTTGGGTTGCATAAGAGGTAGAGTGTGGACTTCATTGGGAAATAATATTCTTCCCTTACAATAGAGATTAAATATAATAACTGCTTCAACTGAGTCAAGTCAGTTAAGTCAAATAGAATTAATAGTTCAGAGATCTTGGCAGGATGTAAAATCTAGTATGTATTTTATAGAATTGCTTAAAAAGCATGAAGTCCATACAGGGTCATGTGAAACCAACTTTATCGCAATCAGAAACCAATCTTATTTACATGCAGGACCAGATTTACAACTTGGAATTCTCAGTTTAATTGTCTCCTACGAAATGATTTGTATATACCTTCCATGTTTTATGAATGACTTACTGTGATCAGAGTACCCCGCTCGTCAGTCCTGCTGTTTTCGACTCCTTCCTGGTTAATGAAAAGCAGTAATGTTTTTACTTTCAGTTTCTCTTTCACTTGGTTACTCAAATGTTTTGGAAACAGATCATATGTTTTGGAGTAAACAAGCCAGTTTAATTCAAATTCTTGCTATTTTCGTCTTCTTTTTAATACTAATACATGCCATAGTATCAAATATTTTTAGTGCATATGTATCAGTTAATTAAAAACATGCTGACACATACAGTACAGACCAAATGTTTGGACACACCTTCTCATTCAAAGAGTTTTCTTTATTTTCATGACTATGAAAATTGTAGATTCACACTGAAGGCATCAAAACTATGAATTAACACATGTGGAATTATATATCGAATTATATACATAACAAAAAAGTGTGAAACTACTGAAAATATGTCATATTCTAGGTTCTTCAAAGTAGCCACCTTTTGCTTTGATTACTGCTTTGCACACTCTTGGCATTCTCTTGATGAGCTTCAAGAGGTAGTCACCTGAAATGGTCTTCCAACAGTCTTGAAGGAGTTCCCCGAGAGATGCTTAGCACTTGTTGGCCCTTTTGCCTTCTGTCTGCGGTCCAGCTCACCCCTAAACCATCTCGATTGGGTTCAGGTCCGGTGACTGTGGAGGCCAGGTCATCTGGCGCAGCACCCCATCACTCTCCTTCTTGGTAAAATAGCTATTGATGCCTTCAGTGTGACTCTACAATTTTCATAGTCATGAAAATAAAGAAAACTCTTTGAATGAGAAGGCGTGTCCAAACTTTTGGTCTGTACTGTATATATATTTTTTTTATTTAATTTATATGACCTATAATTCTTTTTCATTACAATTACAATTCTAAAATTCCATTTCATTTACATTTTAATGTTTGTGACACACACACACACACACACACACACACACAGTGAGAGAGAGAGAGAGAGAAAGAGAGAGAGAGAGAGACCTAAACCTACCCCTCACAAATTTAATGCATTTTCATATTCTCGAAAAAAAGAACTTCTGTATAATTTATACGTTTGTTTCAATTTAGGTTTCCATGGTGACACAAGTCCCAACCAGGATAGAAAAATATGTACACACACACACACATTAAAAAAAATATAAAAATCATACAAATAGGGCACATTGAACAGTACTAATATTTATAATGAAGGAAGTGTAATCAAATTCAGTTAGAATAATAAAAAAATATAGGGTTACTGTTACTGATCAAAAGTAATCCATGCTTGCACTAAATCAGGATACAGGATTCAGCCAAGAGAAGTGAGCGATTATATATATTTTTCTTTTGTCGATTGATTCATATTAATAACAGCAGCAGGTATATGACTGCTGTAAATTTAAAACCCTATTGGACGGATCCAATATAATGAGACACATCAAATTTTCTCCCAACTGTTTACTTTGACTTTACTTTGACTAACAAACTTTGTGCCTTTCAAACACTGCTGATTGCAATTTCAGCTGAAAGGCTAAGCAGGTGTCTTGTCTTAGACTTGTTATACACAAACAAAAATATTATATATATATATATATATATATATGTATATATAGGTAGAGGTCAGAAAGACTAATTTTGGAAATGGAACAAGGAAGACGGGTTCATGGAGAAAGACAAAGACGACAAAGAGCTGTTATTTCAGATGAAATAAGGGCTACACTTATATACCATGTCGTGAATCATGGTGTCTCATTGAGAGAGGCAGGCTTGAGGGTGCAACCCAATCTGCAAAGATCCACAGTGGCATCTGTAATGCGAATTTTCCATCATACAAACAGGTAAGAGTTACAGTAAATGAAAACATTACAGGAATTTATTTTGTATTGCAATTATAGAATATTTACACATATATATATATATATATATATATATATATATATATATATATATATATATATATTACAGTAAGTTTGACTGTAAAATATATTTTTACAACAGGACCCAAAGGCTGCCCCCAACAGGAGGAAGAGAAAAAATATTTTCAGGTGCGCAGGAAAATGCTATTTGGAGACATGGTTGTTGTCAACAATGCAATAAAACTGCAGGAGATTCAAGATGGAGTGCTGGCTGATAATGATATATTTGCAAACTGCACAGAGGAAGGAATGTTATAGGTCAAAGGGCCACTGTGGAGGTTCCAGACCAAAGGGGGGGGGGGGGTATCACCATATGTGCTGCAATGGCCAATGATGGTTTGCTTCTCAATACAGCACTCATTGGCTCATACAACACATAAAGACTTGTAGCTTTCCTAGAACA
The DNA here is from genome assembly GCF_963082965.1 of Carassius carassius. Taxonomy (NCBI): domain Eukaryota; kingdom Metazoa; phylum Chordata; class Actinopteri; order Cypriniformes; family Cyprinidae; genus Carassius; species Carassius carassius. The sequence goes on along the minus strand of NC_081766.1, from coordinate 33,704,061 downwards.
GCCCTATGCTCAGCTAGTGCCAGCAGAACAGGGGGAGCCAGTAAGAAACCCACACGTTTTTGTCATAGTTTGCGATAATGTTGCTTTTCACCACTCTGCAGCTGTCACAGATTGGTTTGCAGCACATCGCAGATTCATGGTTTTGCACGTAACAAGGAGGAATATTTCTGTTACACGTAACAGGCGTTTCCAGCAACGATTTACGTTTGCTCTATGATTAGGATTGCCTGCACCTAACATAAGAGGTCAATGTTTTCCATTATTTATCTTTCAAGAGGAGTCTATTTGACATTTCCAACACCCTTGTCATCTGTGAGAGACACTCGGCTTAACCACCTCTTAATGCAACCCACCCGCGTATTACAGGACGCAGTTGGACTTTGCCAGCCGATCCAAGTGCGTGATATCAGATGCTATCAGCAACAGTAGCGAGGTAGGCTACAATTTCGTTTAGTTTTAAATTAGCCTGTGGTAGCCTACTCAATTTAAATTTGAATGTGTTTTAGGTATCCTAACTAAAAACACGACAATATAGGTTCCATCATCCCTTAATTGCCTGCAGGAGTATATTGGCCGAATTCAACACACACCCTTTATCGCGTGTGAGAGATGCTCATGGCTTTCAACCATCAATGCAACCCACAGGACGCAGTTGGACTTTGCAAGCCAATTCAGGTGCGTGATATCTGCCTTTGGCTTATCTGCGGCACTGCGGACAAAGAAATACACCTTCATTGTTGGCAGTAAGCTAACTTCATTTATCTCTTTTAAACGTTTCATATTAGCAAAAGTGTCTGTCTTGAATGAATGACGTCCGCCAACGTCATGTCGTTTGTGCAAGCAGCGAATTACGACCTATTATTACATTTTCAAATCAGGCGTCCTCTAGCGGCCTTATTACGACAGTCTCGTTTGTCGGTTGTGACATCATCAAATGACCTTTGACTGTCGTTACGATCGTTACCACTCACAAAAAGGAGGAGTGACCCAACAGTTCGCAGAGCGTTGTTGTCCAGGTGTGTAAACTATCTTATTTTATGGTTTATTTTTTAAGGTACTGTTTTGATTCTCTGCAATTAATGTGGAAGTACGTTATAAGTGCAGTTTGACGTTTTCTTTACAAATCTGTTGCGAATGCCAGTAAACTAATTTGTGAAATGCCCAGTGACCACAACAATTACCATATTATTTACCATGATAACTGTTTTACTGTGGTATTTGTAGTTAAAGAAAATTAATACCTTTTTGTAATGTTATTGTAATTCAGTGTTTTTCTTTTCTTTTCTGTTTTGCAGTTTCTTCATATCACACACATCTCCAGCTCCTACAACCACATTCAGTGTCCAGCAGCTCTTTATAAAGCTCTCTCTCTCTCTCTCTCTTTCTCTCTCTGATGTTCCTTCCCTATTTTTCTGAACTGTAATTTTATAATTCAGTCACACATATGTTTATTTCTTTCTCTTGTTCGTCATGGCATATTTCCAAAGCTCAGAATCAGATTTGGATCAGTTCTGTCAGAAAGCTGCTAGTATTAACAGGGAACTTGAACTCGAAGCTCAATGCTGAACTTGAAGAAGTTGTCAGGGAAGCTGAAGTCCTTCACAGTTTCAACACTTGACAGGTAATGTTGAAGACATTTAGTTATACCTAATTTACTTTAATTAATTTATTATGTGTTAATAACCTTCCTTATAGTCCTTCCTTTCAAATATTTTGTTCACAGCTCATTTACCATCAGTACGAGCCCTGAGCTTTTCCTCCTGCTGTCATTGACCATCGCCTCGCCTCTCATGCAGCCTGTGTCCATTGTAAGCAGTCAGAGCGTTTATATCCTAAAGTTTATATTGAGTCCACTATATTCTTTATTAGTGCCGTCTCTTCCCGTTCTAACAGTACATGATATCTGTCCACACCTCACAGTCTGCCTTTATTTCCATGTTGATTTTAATTGAACACATCTGTCTAAAAGCAAGTCTGGAAATGCTGTTTAACTTGTCATGTGCCACATCAGATCTTCAGTTAATTTGGCCAAATTAGATCATTTAAGGCTGTTCACACCCAGAATAGTAACTACAATAACTATTTTAGCATCCACACCAGCAGATGACAAAGTTATGTTTATCATTATACAAACAGTAGTGATGTTGTTGTCTGTCACTTTTAATGCTCAAGCTTGTTAAACACATGTGCATTCTGATTGGCTGTTCTTATTGTTCTTCAACTGGAAAATATATTCCAATGATGTCATTCCTCTGTGTCATTAAATGTTAAATAGTTGCAGTATGGACTCATCGTTGGTGTGAATATGTCTTTAAACTGCTTACAACCATCCTGCTAGCATGTTATCATGTAGAAGATAATTGAGAATAATATAGCTTGAAGATACAGATTTCTTACTTCTCATTTTAATAAACTTAAACACAAGATTCTGCCTGTTTCTCTTCATCTTAGTCCTTTACTCTCTCCACTCACTCACACATTCTCTCTTGCTCTGTTGTAAGGTAGAAACAGAGCGGATGGTTGCATGATGGCCTTTTTCAGTTTTGTCAACTGAACGTTTACTAGTGAGGCTCAGCAAGTTCTTGTCATGAACTTTTCTCTCTCCATGAAAGTTTTGAGGAAATTTGTTTTCTTTAATTCTCTAATCTGTCTTAATTCATATGTTTAACCATAAGTAGTAATTAAACATGGGGTTAATAGACGTATTTTTGTTTTACAGCTGAAGAGCAAAAACACAAAGAACATCAGTCCTGTTGGGGATGAGGAATGAACATGGCTCTATTGTGCTCTATTGTGACAGCACAGATGTTACGCCCATAAAAGAAACTTCACAAGTGAGAGCCCATACCTCCAACAACCTTCAACAGGAATCAATGGTATGTCCATTACAACAATTCTAAATAATAATATTATATACTGTTAATTTATTTACAACACCCAAAATGATTTTGTCTCTCCAGGACATCTGTCATCACAATGAGCCATGGACTGTTCTCAACGTTACCATCAGGCAGACGTAATCGCAGAAACAGCACCAGCAGACTGCACACACACACCCACACACACACCTACACACACACACACACACACACACACACACACACACACACACACACACACACACACACACTCACACCAGCCTCATATGCACTGCACTCTATCAGTTACACTGACTGGACTCTGACTCACTATTATTCTGCTCCCTGACATTCTGTTTGCACTAATTCATACCGTACTGCACTGCAAAGGTATATCTACAGTATAAAGTGTTTATTATTGTTTTCATTTTGTGCTCTTTGTATAGTATAATATTGCACTATATATTATTTTCTACCTGTATTGAGCCCTTATGTATACTGTTTATATTTTTAATACTGTATATGTGTTGCAAATATATTAAGTACTTATCATGCTGCAGAATTTGCACAAAAGCATTTCACCACTTGTATACTTGCATTCATGGTATTGTGATGATAAAGTGATTTGATTTGGTCACATGAGTTGTTTAGCAGTTGTACTGTTGTGCTGGATAACAATTGCAAATTGTTTATGACACTGAAGAAGATTATGATAGAGACATGGATTTGAAGAAAACCAGGAGAGCTCTGATGAAGAGAAGGAAACTGGATGTGATTCTTTGGTGCTCAAGACATGTCACCGTGTGTTCATCTGGGTTTCTTCATCTGATTAAAATAATTTTATTTCACTTGAATTTCATTTGTTTTAATATGCTACTTTATCTGTCTTTATGCTGCATCCTAGTAAATATTGAGTATGGTGTTGGATAATAAAGTACACTGAATATTCACTATTAGTGATGGTTTTGGTAAATACACTATTTAATTTTGTAAACAATACATATAATTACCATGGTTGTTTTAAGACATAAACATTTAGTCATATTAATGAAATTCAGTTAGATGAAGAGCAGGCAGAAAGCTGCATTAGAAGAGAATGCATGGACTTCACGAACAACTGAAGGTGATTAATCAAGGAAAAATCAACATGAATCCTATTCTGTATTATAATGAAGATGATCATGCACATTACTGATGTTTAGCACCTTAAGAGGACAAAGATGAGACATTCTTTACAGAGATTTATGAATTAGGTCTTTTACATTATGATTCTTTGCATTGCATGAATTGTATGGCTTTTGCACCATAAAAGGCACACTATCCTACATCATCTTACTGAATGACACATTGGCCTTGTGTGATAGTACAACGAAGTGTCACAATATGTATTTGTTGTCTTTGTTTACTGTCAGAACTGTATTCTTGCTCTTGATCTAATGAAATAAATGGATCCCTTTTATTTTCTGGTGTCTTTATTCTCAGATAAGTATGACTTCCAGCGTACATAATGGTATGTCTCTGAAAAGACAGTCTAAAGAAATGTGAGTCAACAGTTTTTTTTGTCCATGATGAGAATAGATTTGTGCATTTTTCCCTGCCCTTCCATCCCCAGGGGCCCAGTAGAGTGCCATAGAAGAGCAAAATAATTAACATTTCAAATGGCTGTAAATCTAAATCTAAATCAGAATCAGAAAGAGCTTTATTGCCAAGTATGCTTGCGCATACAAGGAATTTGTTTTAGTGACATAAGCTTCCAGTACACAGAGACAACAACACAGAAAAAAAAAAAGAAAAAAAAAAAGTCCTGGTAGGAATGCATATATCCTCACAGAAACTGATATATGATGTTACAGTCTCTGTGAGTTCATCCAGATCGGTGGTAGCAGCTTCAAAAACACTCCAATCAGTGAGGTCAAAACAAGATTGTAAATCATGCTCTGTTTCGCTGGTCCATCTCTTCACAGTCTTTACTACGGGTTTAGCAGATTTAAGTTTCTGCTTGTAGGTCGGTATAAGATGAACCAGACAGTGATCAGAATGTCTCAAAGCTGCTCATGGAACAGAGTGATATGCATCCTTTATTGTGGTGTAACAGTGATCCAATATATTACTGTCTCTGGTGGGACAGGTAACATGCTGTCTGTAACAGCAGCCGGACTCTCTCCAGAATCGGAGCAATCGGGGGAAAAATGTAGAGATGAAGTCGGCCACGTCTGTGCCATGGCGTCCAGCCCCAGTGGAGCTGGATGAGCCAGAGGAAGCCAGAGGGGGCAGTGCGATGTCTCTCGAGTCTCAAACAGATCCACCTGAGTCAAGCCAAACTCTCCAACTCTGCTTCATCACCTCGGTGTGAAGTCGCCATTCCCCGGGCCTCGGCCCCTGCCTCAACAGGATGTCTGCTCCCATATTAAGATGCCCAGGAATGTGGATTGCTCACAGCCAGAGGAGTTCACCCAGGGACCACACAAGGATCTGGTACGCTAGTTTGTATAAACGGCATGAGCGCATAACTCCTTGGTGGTTGATGTAAGAGACCACTGCTGTGTTGTCGGTGCGCAACAACACATGGTGACCTCTTAGGTCTTGGAGAAAGTAATGTAGGGCTCAAAGCATGGCCAGCCTCCTCGGGTAGATGAAATGCCATGTCGGATGGCGGCCACTCCACAGACTGCGGGCAGGGTGGCCACTCATGACCGCACCCCAGCCGGTGAGGGATGCGTCTGTCGCTAGCATTACGCGGCGACAAAGAGCTTCCAGCACCAGGCCCTGAGAAAAGAACCAAGGTTTTCTCCACATGTCTAAGGCACGTAGGCACCGCCGCGTGACCTTTAGCATGCAAAGTGGGTTTCCCCTCAGGGAGATCCCCTTGGTCTTGAGGCACCACTGTAGGGATCTCATGTACAGCAGGCCAATAGTATTCACGTTGGACGCAGCTGCCATCAGACCCAGTAATCTACGAGACTGCTTGACAGTGAGTGACCAGCCTTGTCTCACTCTCGCGACTGCAGTGAGGATCGACTCGATCTGAGCAGGTCACATACGTGCCTGCATCGTGGTGGATGAAAACACATGTAAATAGAAAAAGCATTAGCAAATTAAGAAAACATCTTCATCAGTTTGACAGCACATGTGCTGCAAAAACTCACAACACAATCAAATACAAAAACACACTGCAAATGCTCACGACACAACCAAATACAGAAACACAAGTACAGACCACAACGGGAGGACCCCAACAAAACGAAAATAAACTTTTTTTCTTTTCTTTTTTTTTTTTTTCTTTTTTTTATTGATTACCATTTGTATAACCACAGTTGTACAAATACCATGTTTAAACTATGGTTAGTGTAGTAAATCCATGGTTAATTTGTGGTTACTATGGTTTAACTATAATAACTATTTTACTTTTATTTATTATATAAATATATATAGTATAGTATATATAAATATTTATTTATGAATTAATTTTAATAGGAAAACCATATGGTTAACTTTTGTAAGGGAAGTTGGGGCTAAAGTAAGTTAGCCAGCTTACATGCTCTAACATTTACAGTAATTGTGTATTTCATCAGCATAGTTAGGCTTATAATAAAAAAGGCAAAGGAATTGTATGATCAGGATGTTAAAATGAAGAAAAATCTCACCTTTCAGAGCAAACATTGATACATTTTGGGGGAAAGTCGTGGCCTAGTGGTTAGAGAGTTTAACTCCTAACCCTAGGGTTGTGGGTTTGAGTCTCGGGCCGGCAATAACACAACTTAGGTGCCCTTGAGCAAGGCACTGAACCCCAACTGCTCCCCGGGCGCCGCAGCATAAATGGCTGCCCACTGCTCCGGGTGTGTGTTCACAGTGTGTGTGTGTGTGTTCACTGCTGTGTGTGTTCACTTTGGATGGGTTAAATGCAGAGCACGAATTCTGAGTACGGGTCACCATACTTGGCTGAATGTCACTTTCAATTGACTTCAATATATCCCAACCACGATCATCATTTTGTTGTTCCCTTGAATATTTCTGATGTAGTCTGTGCCTATTTGCATTACATTTATTTATTTATTTGGTTTTGTTGTGACCATTTGCAGTGCGTGTGTTGTCAAATTTATGAAGATGTTTTTATTAATTTGCTGATGTTTTTTATTCTATTTGCAGCGCATTGAGCTCTCTCATAGTTTTGGCTGTTTATTTACATCCACGCAAACTCTTGAAAACGGGTTTTAAAGTGCAAGTTATTTTTGTGACTGACCCTATACTGCATTTGCATTGAAAAAAATGCTTAAAAATGCTTAAAAGGGATAGTTCACCCAAAAAAAAAGAAAATTTTATGTTTATCTGCTAACCTCCAGGGCATCCGAGATATAGGTGACTTTAATTATTTTACACAAACCAAGATTTTTAACCCAAACTGTTGCACTCTATCAGTCTTATAATTTAAGTGATGAAAAAAAACTTTACACATACAAAAACAAATTAAACCCTGCGGCTCATGACGATACACATAACGATTGGTCTGTGCAAGAAACAGAACAGTATTTATATAGTTGTTTTTTTTTACCTCTGATTCAAACTGTTAGAATTCTCCTGAGTGCTCCTGTTGTGCGTATTCTCAGCCACGTATCTCTCAAGTGTTCCATTGACATATGGGAAGCCAAACAGTGCAGAGAGGACGTGTTTACCAGTGCGACCAAACTGACAGCACGGCGCCAACTAATCTCACCAGCGCGGTGCTGATCAGTTACAACAGCGCATTGCGAACATTACTCTTCTTCTAATAACATTTTATGGCTGATGGCAAACCAACTTTTGGTACATTTACTGCTACTAACTGGACTGGAGTGTGAAGCACTAATAAACAATGAATATATCCATATATATATATATATATATATATATATATATATATATATATATATATATATATATATGTGTGTGTGTGTGTGTGTGTGTGTGTGTGTGTGTGTGTGTGTGTGTGTGTGTGTGTGTAAATTCTCCTGATTAATCCTATTTCTTTAATGTATTAATACCATATATTTTACCTTGTTCTGTATGCTCTTTCAAAAGGCAAAAAATGATTCCACACTGATGTTTCTTACTTCCTTAATGAGTTTTAACCTTTCTTTTTCATATTGTTTTTACATTTTATTAAAACATGCTCTATTGTTTCTGCCTGATTAGGCATTGACTTCTGTAGAAATTTTTCAAACATTCAGTTTCATTTGACAGTAAATGTTCAGTTTTTATAATATTAGCATTTGTATTTTACATTAATTATATAGTATGAGCAAATGCATTTTACAGTATACATTACAAGCTTTCTGTGTAATATGTGGTTTTCTTTCAGTCGGTGCCAAACTGTTAATCTATGATTTAAATTATAATTAAAGCTATTGCTCTGCTAGGAATTATTCAGAAACAAACACATTCAATGATTTCGATTTGTTGAATTAAGATTAATTCAACAAATCAACAAATTAATAATAAGATTATATATATATTAGACTCTTTGACCTTTCTCATGTTTTCTAAACACTCGATGGCCACTTTTCCTTCACAATCATTTCCAACTTTTGACTGGTAGTGTTTATATAGGCTGAAGTAAAAACATTATTCAACTGATATGACAATAAAGGGTGTGATACAATTCAATGTCAGACTCACATCACAGAGAAATCAGACACATTCAATAACAGCACATTATACTACAGCCTTAATTCTGCCTGCCTACATTAATCCTGTATACAAGCAGACAGATCTTCTGTTGGGTTTGTCCTGCTGACAGATTTTGTCCATTAGATGTCACTGTTGATCTTTGTCTTAACCAACATACCATCTGACTGCATTTTGGGTTGTCTAAAAATAATAAAATTTATAACATTATATATATTGAAGTCCAATTAAAAGTTTTGTAATAAAGTGGCTTTGCAAATACATTATGAAATGTAAAAAAAAAAAAAAAAAAAACAATGGGGAAAAAATACAGTAAAAGAAATGAACTATTTTAAATTAATGCTGTTGAATTATATTCAGAGTTTGATATTTTGAGTTTTAATGGGGTATTATGCCTTTTTTTAATTGCTAGTATTTTTCAGTTACGTGTATAGTAATGTTTAATTCGGTCACACTTTATTTTAAGGTACAATTCTTGTTTATTAACAAACCATTAACTATGACTTTTGCCTCAATAAATTCCTAATTTGCTGTTTATTAGTTAAGTTAAAGCAGTAGTTAAATTTGGGTATTGGGTAGGATTATGGATGTAGAATATGATCATGTATAAGTACTAATGAACAGCCAATATGGTAATAATAGACATGCTAACAACAATTAGTTAAGAGTGAAATTTGATCCCTATATTAAAGTGTTACCATAAATTCCCTTCATACAAACCTCCACACTGATCAGACTTGTAACACCACTATTCGTTCTTTCAAATCCTGATCTCATGCTTTCATTTGGTTTAATCACCAGAACGCAACAGTATAACTGTATAGTCTCAACAAAGCAAATAAAACACTGTAATGTGGATACATTGCTGCACTTATCATTCCTCCAGTGGGTCCCTGAAGAAGGTCACTACAAGAAGTGATAATAACATGAAACATACAAACAGAATAATGTGACATGTTTGCATAACAGCCCATTAATATCTCACATGAGACATTAGTATGTTGTTTTTATGCTCATCTCCATTTTAATGACATGAGAGTTTAGAAAGATGCTGCTTCATTTTGTTCCATATTTAATTGCTTCCTTTTCTTTCTGCAAAAGAAAAGCAGAATAAAAGACAAATAGTAAAGATAATAACAAAGAGAATGAAGTAGTTGATGAATAGGAGCGCTATTTGTTATGAACAATACAGTTTTAACAATAAACTGTTTATCGTGAACTAAAGTGAGCATTTGAGAAAAAAATATAAAAACTGGATCTGAACAACAAAGATAAGAATATAATAATATGAAAAATGAATTTCTTGAACACAACAATGCAAGTCAAGCAAAAATCTGAGTTTCAGGATGGATATCATCCTATAGACCATACAGTATATATACAGCTCATGTCATGAAATGTGTTCTTTGATGTTGAATCAGTAGTGTAAAAAATAAATAAATAAAACAGTGTACATTAAGGTAACTCACAATACACCTCAATAAGTGTAAAACCAATGTACAGCACTCAGCGGTCAAAAGCGACAAATGCACTTTGAAGAGCGCTCGTGGCGGTAGAACGCACACTCTGGTTGGCCACCTACTGTACACACAACATCTAATACTGCACATACCTATGGAATGATATTGCGGACTTTATTCAAAAGGAATTGCAAATTGTATTTGCAATTGCGTTTTCAATTTGTGTACGCATAAAATGTGACATAATCCAAACGCAAATGCAAATTGCGCATTACCGTTTTCATTTTCGATTAAGTGAACGCACAGTGTCTGCCAAATTTAAAATGGAAATGCAAAGTCCGTTTGCAATTGTGTTTCCCATATCTTACGAGCTATGAGCCTGTCATATTTAAATAGCAATATTAATTACCACATTTGCCTTTTCACTCTCTCTGCACTGTGCATGTAAACTGCCAAAACTCAAATGGAATCGCAATACCTTTTGCATTTGAATTTCCAACGTCTACACGGAAACCTGTCAATCAAGTGACAGGGGTGGGGCCATTTTATTGGGCGTGTTTGCATTGGGAAGTGACGATCGTACTAAAATGTACCATGTTTCTACTAGGGTAAATATGAGTTAACGATAGTGTTTGTAATTAAGCCACAGTAGCCACAAATGTACAGTTGTCTGAGACGTTATGAAATGTTCTTTAACATCATGAACAATAAAATGTAGTCAGTGTTCTGCTATTGTTTATTTTCATGATAGGTAAACACAGGCCACAAGTTAACACGGTCACATTTCCTTGATTCAGCAGCTGCACGATGTAGAGCCGAGAGTCCTGTCTTGAATCTAGAGATCTGGTGCTCATTCAGTGTAGCTTGGTAGCTCAGTGGTTAGTGACTGTCATCTCTCGCGGCATACCATATTTTAGCGCGTGTTCGAAACCCGGGCCAACACAAACGTTCTTTATTTTTTTGTTTATCCTACTAACTTCAGCCGCCAAACGGGCGATCATACAGTGAGGAAAATTGCATGTTATCAAGTACGCTGCTGTTTGCAGAATTACCGGACCTGCGTCCTCGCAGACATCACACTCCCGAGTCGAATGCACAAAGTCTGAACTACTGAGGATGCAAGTCCCAAATCAGCGGCTGATGTTAGTAGGATAAACAAAAAAATAAAGAACGTCTGTGTTGGCCCGGTTTCGAACACGCGCTAAAAGACGGTATGCCATGAGAGATGATAGTCACTAACCACTGAGCTACAGATCAGCATCAGCATCAGATCTCTAGTTTCAAGACAGGACTCTTGGCTTTACATCGTGCAGCTGCTGAATCAAGGAAATGTGACAGTGTTAACTTGTGGCCTGTGTTTACCTATTATGAAAATAAACAATAGCAGAACACTGACTACATTTTATTGTTCATGATGTTAAAGAACATTTCAAAACGTCTCAGACAACTGTACATTTGTGGCTACTGTGGCTTAATCATAAACACTATCGTTAACTCATATTTACCCTAGTAAAAACATGGTACATTTTAGTACGATCGTCACTTCCCAATGCAAACACGCCCAATAAAATGGCCCCACCCCTGTCATTTGATTGACAGGTTTCTGTGTAGACGTTGGAAATTCAAATGCAAAAGGTATTGCGATTCCATTTGAGTTTTGGCAGTTTACATGCACAGTGCAGAGAGAGTGAAAAGGCAAATGTAGTAATTAATATTGCTATTTAAATATGACAGGCTTATAGCTCGTAAGATATGGGAAACACAATTGCAAACGGACTTTGCATTTCCATTTTAAATTGGCAGACACTGTGCGTTCACTTAATCGAAAATGAAAACGGTAATGTGCGATTTGCATTTGCGTTTGGATTATGTCACATTTTATGCGTCCACAAATTGAAAACGCAATTGCAAATACAATTTGCAATTCCTTTTGAATAAAGTCCGCAATATCATTCCATACATACCCATGTTACCAGTGAAATTATAACAATAACATGGATTTTGTTTTTTTTTAACCCAGTTTTGATTGTTGTGGTTTAGAGTATTTATGTGTACATTTAACTGTAGAACAAAACAAAGCTGAAAAAAACTATTCACATCAGCAAATTAATTATGCAAACATATGACACAACATATGACATATGATCAAATCATCGTATTTTGCCTTGCTCTTCTGTAACAGAATCTGAATTAGTTTTTTCACACCCGCTTAACACCCTTTGGCTCAGGTGCTGCAGTAGGCCCGCCCCCAAACTCTCGCTATTGGCTGTGCAGATGTATCCAAATTAATTAACAAGCAGTTGCAATGCTTTGGACGAACAATTTAAGGCCCTGAGCCTTCCATAGTGGATGTTTATTTTCCACTTTAATTATTGATTGCTATCAGGATGTGAAGAGACTTTCAACCAGTTTAACAAAAGATGTTTCTACCCCCACCTTTAAATGAAGCAGCTCGTTATTAGGTCCACAGGGCAGCCTTTACTCAAGAGCATTTATGTTTAAGAGATTTCAACAGAAGAAGTCTAAATGAAAGACCTCCCTCAATACGGGGAAACGTATTAACATATGTACCGCTGCAGAAAGAGAAAACACTAAATCACTGCTACAGTTAAAGACTCACACCATTCAAATTCCATTGATTGCAGGTACAGTATCCAATAATATAAAAAATTTTATAATTTACATGTATTCATTTTGCAGTTGCTCTCATCCAAACCATCGCTCAATGCAGTTTAGAAACAGATTTTAATTAGTGTGTGTGTATCCACTGGGAATCAGTCCCACAACCTTGGTGTTAATCTCGACCAGCTGAGCTACAGGGACACAAGCGTCATGTGAGCTGTCTTTACTCCAAATGGTTTCATTGCTGCTCAATTGCATGAAGTTCAACACGGTTCATGATTACACTGTTAGAATGCATTATTTTAGGCCATCAATATCTGTTCCATATATTAAGAGATAGACCAGCAGGCCATAAAAGAGATTCCATTGCTTTTATTCCATGAACAGGAGTGTCTTTATACTTTATACTAGATTTATACTACACTAGAACACCTCCTCGAGTTTATGCCAATGAAGCAAAATCAGTGTCCACTATATTACTGGACACTGAGAGATAACATGGAATCCATGTTACATTTACATTTACATTTAGTGATTTAGCAGACGCTTTTATCCAAAGCGACTTACAAATGAGGACAATGGAAGCAATCAAAAACAACAAAAGAGCAATGATATATAAGTGCTATAACAAGTCTCAGTTAGCTTAAACGCAGTACATGTAGCAATACATGTGTGTCATCTTGGCGATGGCACAATCAAGCAGCGTTCACTTGCAGAACGCAAGCTTCTAGAGGCGCATAAGTCTGAAGTAATACATTTAGGCAAATGGGTGCAGAGCCAGTGGTAGTTTTGTAGGCAAACATCAATGCCTTGAATTTTATGCGAGCAGCTATTGGAAGCCAGTGCAAATAAATAAACAGAGGTGTGACATGTATTCTTTTTGGGTCATTAAAAATTGATCTTGCTGCCGCGTTCTGAATTAATTGTAAAGGTATGATAGAACTGGCTGGAAGACCTGCCACGAGAGCATTGCAATAGTCCAACCTGGACAGAATAAGAGCTTGAACAAGGAGTTGTGCAGCATGTTCCGAAAGAAAGGGCTTGAACCTCTTGATGTTGAATAAAGCAAATCTGCAGGATCGGACAGTTTTAGCAATGTGGTTTGAGAAAGTCAGCTGATCATCAATCATAACTCCAAGGTTTCTGGCTGTTTTTGAAGGAGTTATGGTTGATGTGCCTAACTTGATGGTGAAATTGTGATGAAACGATGGGTTTGCTGTAATCACAAGCAGTTCTGTCTTGGCAAGGTTGAGTTGAAGGTGATGGTCCATCATCCAGGAAGAAATGTCTGTTAGACAAGCTGAGATGCGAATAGCTACCGTCGGATCATCAGGATGGAATGAGAGGTAGAGTTGAGTGTCATCAGCATAGCAGTGGTATTAAAAGCCATGTTTCTGAATGACAGAACCTAATGATGCCATGTAGACAGAGAAGAGAAGTGGTCCAAGAACTGAGCCCTGAGGCACCCCAGTAGTTAGATGTTGTGACTTGGACACCTCACCTCTCCAAGATACTTTGAAGGACCTATCTGATAGGTAAGACTCAAACCACTGGAGTGCGGTTCCTGAGATGCCCTTTGCCAGTGTTGACAGGAAGATCTGGTGGTTAACCGTGTCAAAAGCAGCGGACAGATCAAGCAGGATAAGTACTGAAGATTTGGGATCCGCTCTTGCCAGTCTTAGGGCTTCAACAACTGAGAACAAGTCAGCCTCAGTTGAATGTCCACTTCTGAAACCAAATTGGTTGCTGTCAAGGAGGTTGTTCTGTGTGAGAAAGGCAGAGACTTGGTTTAACACATGTAAGATTTTGAAGTTAGCTGTTTTCCAGGCCAGCATGAAACAGCATTTGACAAAGATAAAGCTTGCATCATATGCTGTCCATCAGCATATTAGACCCTTTGTAAAGCATGTCAGATTTGTAAATTATCCCCATATCAGCGTTTACAGACAGAAAGAAGAATGGCAACTGTCCTGGAGCAGCTTGTGCTTTTATTGGAATATGTTACAAGGTTTGAATTCTGTGTCACTCATAAAACCAAAATGTTACCACAATGCCTCTTAACCCACAAATCCAGCTTTGTGTCTCTCAAGCTGAGGCTGATCTTCCCTGTACATGAAGCTTTAGTACAGGACCATTTGGAAAAAAAGAAATATAAATATTCAGACATGTCCCAAATGTTGCGACTCTAAAATAACTCTTAAATAAATGGAACAGGTGGTTGGAAATTTAGTTCAACCTTCTGAGGTGGATGGACAACATTTTCTGAAGGTTGAGGACTTCCCTTTCACTGACACTTATATATATATATATATATATTTTTATTTATTTATTTTTTTTATTATTATTTATATTATATAAAATTTTGTATCCTATATATGGAAAGTGTCACTTAAAAAAAATCATTGGGCATTGAGTATGGGGTGTGTGTGTGTGTTTGTGTGTGTGTGTGTGTGTGTGTGTGTGTGTGTGTGTATATTATTATTATTATTATTTGAAAAAATATTTTAATTTTTATATATTGTTTGGGAAAAGAACATACAAAAAAAAACAGTAATGAAACATCTTTGGAAAAAACACAGCAGATCTTCATACAATTTTAATCTTTTCCATCACATGAGAACACAAAAAGGTTGAACAAATCGGACCTCAGTTAAATCTTTTTATAGAACCATTTTTTATTTTTATTTTATTTTTGTAATTGACATGTCATGACATTTAATAAAAGTCTTCCAATTTTCCAGTTGCCACTTATCAAGTGTGTATAGAGTCAGCTCAAAACAAGAACATCCATAAAAGTATGGAGTGCTGCAAAAGTACATTTCAATTTCATTTAATGTAAAACTGGTATACACTGTACATATTAGACACAACGTCGATACAGTTGGAGTAGGGCATTACACATCAGTCAGCCATGACATGCTCCTGACAGCATTTGTGTAGCCAAACCCAATGAGACAAATGGAGACAACAGAGAATAAAAGTCCTCACCCTCTTCCTTATAGAAAAAAACATTCCAGACACATCCAGACTTCAGCAAGCAGTAAACATTTAAAACAGAAATATACAAGTCAACATGGACGGACAACAGTTTCTCTAACTGTGAGAAATGGCCTCAGTATAAGATCATTAGGATTGGATTACTGCTGCTTCTGTACGGTTCTGATTTTGCATATATTCGACATATTATTATTTATATTTCATTTCAAACAAAAGTTTGATGTTTGGTGTTCTGGTCACATGAGGCAGGCTTGGCTCAGTTTTCCTGATATCTTCT
Source organism: Carassius carassius (assembly GCF_963082965.1). Classification (NCBI taxonomy): domain Eukaryota; kingdom Metazoa; phylum Chordata; class Actinopteri; order Cypriniformes; family Cyprinidae; genus Carassius; species Carassius carassius. Next base: position 33,688,186 of record NC_081766.1, on the reverse strand, counting down.
TGTTTTGTGAGCACAGATTCTTTCTCAAATCTGCTCAATCTGGTTTCTTTTGTAATGTTTAAACACGTTTAGTTTTAACAATAGAAATTTAAAACTTTACAAGAAAAGGAAAAGCAAAATATAATACTAACAAATAGGTTGTTGGAACACTGAATGTCAAACATCTACCCTGCCTTCATTTCTTTATAATTGTTTTGTTTGACTGAGTGCAACACAAAAATGCAATGTTCATATATTTTTTGGGTCATGATGGGGTCTTGATTCTCGTCCAGGGGGTTCTGTTGTTAACTGCTGTGCAGACTCAGACTGTGGTTCTGGAAAAGGAAACACAATGCAAGTTAATCAGCGCTTTAACAGTTTCTTAATTCACCTTAAAACATTCAGCCCAGATGACAATGTGTTCACACTGCGTTTGTGTGAACACCCACTTGAACACATGAATCAGACAGGTTTGAACAATCAACATTCATTTGATGTAGTCATATTTATTCATTATATTACATTGCCTGTGTGGTTCTGCACAGTTCTTTTTTGATTTAGGGGAAAAAAACAAACACACAAACTTGCTTAAGGCAGCTCTGGTTTAACAAAATCTCTTTTATTACAGGCAGTGAGGTTCTTAAAAGTTAGGAAAGAGGATGATTTTCTTTTTCTCTTGCCCTTTTCTAAGTGAGCGGGTCTCATTCAGGTCTCATTAGCATTTCTTGGTCAATTGCTGTGACATTGTATTGTTCTACTGTAAATATTTATGCTGCATTGTCTTTTTTAACTGCATTTTGAAACAAGTCACTGAACAACATTTCCCCAAGGGGATGAATAAATTCACAAAATGCCCTCCATCAAGGCGGTTAACAAAAGTACATGAAATGGTCACACAAGGAAGTTAGTCACACATTTTGCAATTTACAATCATGTGACAAAGCAGCAATATATATAAAAAATAAAGTGAGATAAAATAAAGTACAAAGGTTTTTATATGAATTCATCATAGCTGCATGCACAACAATGCAGTTTGAAAATGCTGCTTAAAATAGTTTTAGATGGACTCTTGCACATGAGTTTTTACAGTTAGCCCAAGATTCACTTTACCCAATAATGCCATCAGTAGTAATTCTGCTAAATGACTTTAATTGAAACATTTGCACAGCATCGGCGTGCATCCTGACAATGCTGAAGCAAACTATCTTTTATTTCACATTAGCAGAATTGCTTGTAAAAAGTTCACAGCACGTTTACAGGAAGCAGAAGTGTGTCACAGATCAAACCTGTCTGTTTGGATTGTGCGTCTCCCAGCGGTGATAAGCAGAGCATGAGCGTGCTCATAGGGTTTGTCACCATCTCAAGACGATGTGTTTGCAGACACACATCAGACCCAGCCAGAGGCGGGAACAAACACAAACACACACGCAAACTCTCGCAGGACGCTGCGGTTTGCTGCTGTCTGTATCTGATCTACCTGCATCTGTGTGTCACTCTTGGGAAATATTGGCACTTTCATTACACTTTTGTGTACGGATCGTATTTTAAAAACATCTGAGCAATCTTAAACCTGGTTTGATTCTTGTTGTGCTTCAAAATGAACTCTAAGCTAGAAATTCGGAGTTAATGTCAAAAGTCTGAGTGATAGAAAACTACTGTTAGAAAACTGGGTTCGTTGTTTTGTCCGCTGTGAATGCTGTTAAAAATATTCAGGGAAACATGGATTTAGTTTTTCACGTAGCTGCTGTCATGAATTAATCGGAGCGTTTTTGTTGACCTGATTAATTAAGAAATTGCTTCAGTGCAAAAAGCTGCATCTTATCCCATTCAGTTTAACCTGATTGCAGTAAAATAGCACTGTCACATTTACATTTTATAATTACATTTAATTACATAATTAAATCCAAAGTTACTTATAGTTCGTAGAATGTCTAAAGTGAACTAAATAAAATGCAATTATACATCATCTCAGTCAAGCACACATTTCAATTAATGCTTTATTAACGCCTACAAATATGATAAAAATAATTAATTAATTTATTAATTTATTTTTAATAAAGGACCACCCACAGAAAGCGGGCAGTAAGCATAATTATATTTAACATTTTATATTTAATTAATCACAGTTGCAATTCATAAAATAATGAAGAAATGGTAGAAATGACTGGTTGCAATTAAAGGGTCCTATCAGCAGATGCTATTTGTTTCTTAGACAGAGATGCATCATATGATTTATGAGATGTAGCTAATATTATAAGCAAATATTTAAACATTATAGTATGGGAGGAATTATGGGGCCAAGCACATCAGTACATGAACATTACTTTCAGAATGGTCCAAAAAATTTAAGGACAGCAGGAGATTATGAAGTTTATTATATGCTATTTGACAAATTATGCAGAAATGTATTGACCTGTAGAGCCATTCAACTCTTGAATCTAAAGAGGCTCATGACATTAGGCCAGATTTAAGCACATTCATCAAATGTCACTAACAAGTAACATCCAGTTTTGTATTTCGGTGTGTGTGTTATGAGTAGGGATACATAAGGTATGTAACTGTGTGTATACGGGAGTAAAGGCAAGGAGTTTTTCCCATCATGCTCTTGGCAGGTCAGTGGAGATGCGGTGACTCCTCGCTGAGCTCAGGGCATGAGGAGTTTGGGTAGGGGGCAGACGGTCTGTCACAGCCCTTCATCTTCACCTATATGAGCTCAAAACAAATAAATAAAACATCTCTGTATCCATCCGTCCGAGTGACCTCAGAAAAAAGATCCCACACAATACAGCAGTCCAAAGAAAACAACCTTGACTTTCTGATGGACAGATAAGTGCGATTCTGACAGCAAAGTAAACCCTCAGATCATGATCTTTCTCAACTGTTACAAGCAAGCAGTGGGAGTGATGCAGTCAGTCAAGTTTTCATCATTTAGTGATATTTAACTGATTTCCACTATTACGTGTGTGTGTGTGTGTGTGTGTGTGTGTGTGTGTGTGTGTGTGTGTGTGTGTGCGTGTGTTTACGTGTGTGCGTGTGTTTACGTGTGTGTGTGTGTGCGTGTGTTTACGTGTGTGGTGTTTACGTGTGTGCGTGTGTTTACGTGTGTGTGCGGGTGTGTGTGTGTGTGTGCGTGTGTGTGTGTGTGTGTGTGTGTGTGTGTGTGTGTGTGTGTGTGTGTGTGTGTGTGTGTGTGTGTGTGTGTGTGTGAGTGAAGAAAAAAACGTGAAAACAAATGTTTGGCACACCATGATCAAAAGTTCAGTGTTGGATATTTATCCAATTTATGTTAAAAACCAAACACACGTGTGTGTTAAAATAACATTTGTGTGTTCAAAAAGTAAAGAAATGCTTATATAACATCACTTACCAACGCTGTGTTATTGCAAGATGTCAGTGACTTTGCTCCAAAAGCTTTAACAAAACATCATTTTTTTCTATAAAACGGTTACATTAATCATGTTTGTTATTTATTTGTTCTTTTTTTATTTGAAGCAGACTAAATAATGTAAACTTGGCTTACTTCTTCATTTCCTCTTTCAGATAACCAGATGTTTGAGATTTGACATTTTTTTGATATTATTTATGATTACGAATTATTGTCTCTGAATTAAAAAAACACAAATAAATAAAAATAATAAACACAAAAGGAAGTAGCAACAGATCTTTTTATCTGTACTGTGATGCACATCTGAGTGGAGCGAAATGTAGGGTGGAACTTGGTTTTATGTACTTGCTGTTGATTGGATGTTGAAATGAGGGCGTGGCTTCAGATGAACATTTGGGGGTGGAGTTTAATAAGTTGAGTACATGATTGGAGAAGACCTGCATATGTCCGGTGTTAATTATGAAACATTTACTGATGAACTGTTCACAATAATATTAATAATATGCTATTATTAATGTTAAGTTGTCCTTGTTAGAATGTAATTAAACACGTGTTAATTAACAACATGTACTTAATATAGGTTTAGAGCTTAGTTTAGGGTTTGGTTTAGTGTTAGTTGCTTCTAATTATGCATAATTATACTTTATTATTGTATATATATGTGATGTGTTAAAAAGACACATTAAAATTACATTGCTCTCATATTCTGAATGTCCATCAGTGCACACTTATACACTGCAGAGACTGTAAAAACTGGTAAATAAGTACAAGGCCTTTCTCAGTCAGAGTAAAAGACAGCATTGAAATTCCACATGTATGAGATCATATAAAATGTGTTGTATTTATAACACGCAATATCTAGCATATTTCCCACGAGAGCTGCAGCCACTAAAAAAAGATACTGTTCCAGGAAAGATTAGTTTCATTATGTGTGGATAACTTGTCCCATTTATTTGTCAATGAAATGTCTCATTGTCTATCAGGAGAATTCACTGCTGTCTACCTGTTAATATGTATCACAGCAGTAAAGGTAAGAATCTGTTTTAAGAGCTCCACTGTAGATCCTTTTTATTGCCATGGTGTCACACTAACATAAAAAATGTCTGAACTCCCATCAACATGGTGTAAATCCTCAAATTGTGCGAGGTAAAGAGGGCCACAATACAGTTTTCCATCCTATATAGATTTTGAAGCAAAAAGCAAAAGCCAGAATTGTGGTATGATTATAAGCAAAGGTAGGTTTTAAAATGTTTAGCTGCTCCTTAGCTAGTCTCATTCTTGTTTTCTTCAAAGTAATAGTTTGTTTTCTTTCATTAAAGTCTTTAAGTATAGAGGGGGGAATAACAGAGATGGTATGAAAAGGGGACAGGTTTAAAAATGAATATGAGAAATTCACAGCACTCATCTAGGGAGGTCTATTATATCAGAAAAATAATGCAGTCGCTCAATAGAACTATTATCTGATAAAGGAAGTACGCAATTTGAAATCTGCCATCTCTGTTTATTTTTGGAGCCAATCACTGGAGCTGTAAATGTCACATGACTAATTACTGTACAGTTGCAGGAAAATGCATATATCATTATACAGGTCCTTCTCAAAAAATTAGCATATTGTGATAAAGTTCATTATTTTCCATAATGTAATGATAAAAATTAAACTTTCATATATTTTAGATTCATTGCACACCAACTGAAATATTTCAGGTCTTTTATTGTTTTAATACTGATGATTTTGGCATACAGCTCATGAAAACCCAAAATGCCTGTCTCCAAAAATTAGCATATTTCATCCGACCAATAAAAGAAAAGTGTTTTTAATACAAAGAAAGTCAACCTTCAAATACTTATGTTCAGTTATGCACTCAATACTTGGTCGGGAATCCTTTTGCAGAAATGACTGCTTCAATGTGGCGTGGCATGGAGGCAATCAGCCTGTGGCACTGCTGAGGTGTTATGGAGGCCCAGGATGCTTAGATAGCGGCCTTAGGCTCATCTAGAGTGTTGGGTCTTGCGTCTCTCAACTTTCTCTTCACAATATCCCACAGATTCTTTATGGGGTTCAGGTCAGGAGAGTTGGCAGGCCAATTGAGCACAGTAATACCATGGTCAGTAAAACATTTACCAGTGGTTTTGGCACTGTGATCAGGTGCCAGGTCGTGCTGAAAAACGAAATATTCATCTCCATAAAGCTTTTCAGCAGATGGAAGCATGAAGTGCTCCAAAATCTCCTGATAGCTAGCTGCATTGACCCTGCCCTTGATAAAACACAGTGGACCAACACCAGCAGCTGACATGGCACCCCAGACCATCACTGACTGTGGGTACTTGACACTGGACTTCAGACATTTTGGCATTTCCTTCTCCCCAGTCTTCCTCCAGACTCTGGCACCTTGATTTCTGAATGACATGCAACATTTGTCCAAAAGTCCAGTGCTGCTTCTCTGTAGCCCAGGTCAGGCGCTCCTGCCGCTGTTTCTGGTTCAAAAGTGGCTTGACCTGGGGAATGCGGCACCTGTAGCCCATTTCCTGCACACGCCTGTGCATGGTGGCTCTGGATGTTTCTACTCCAGACTCAGTCCACTGCTTCCGCAGGTCCCCCAAGGTCTGGAATCGGTCCTTCTCCACAATCTTCCTCAGGGTCCGGTCACCTCTTCTCGTTGTGCAGCGTTTTTTGCCACACTTTTTATTTCCCACAGACTTCCCACTGAGGTGCCTTGATACAGCACTCTGGGAACAGCCTGTTCGTTCAGAAATGTCTTTCTGTGTCTTTCCCTCTCGCTTGAGGGTGTCAATGATGGCCTTCTGGACAGCAGTCAGGTCAGCAGTCTTACCCATGATTGCGGTTTTGAGTAATGAACCAGGCTGGGAGTTTTTAAAAGCCTCAGGAATCTTTTGCAGGTGTTTAGAGTTCATTAGTTGATTCAGATGATTAGGTTAATAGCTTGTTTAGAGAACCTTTTCATGATATGCTAATTTTTTGAGACAGGCATTTTGGGTTTTCATGAGCTGTATGCCAAAATCATCAGTATTAAAACAATAAAAGCCCTGAAATATTTCAGTTGGTGTGCAATGAATCTAAAATATATGAAAGTTTAATTTTTATCATTACATTATGGAAAATAATGAACTTTATCACAATATGCTAATTTTTTGAGAAGGACCTGTATTGTTTAATATTATATTAGCAAGTGCCTGATTTCAATGAGATTTCCTTTGTGTCGCATCACAGTGTTACAGCTACAAAACTGATTTTTAAACCATCCCAGTGATGCTTTGCCTTGTTTTGTTCATGCTTCACTGACTGATCTGATGCTAGTATTGAGCATTATAGTGACACGTATTCACAAGTTTTTTGCTTAATGCCACTGCAAACACACCCTATTTACAACTGTATTTCTTCCTTTATTTGCTCTGCAATGCAAAACGTCAAGATGGGGTTATTTGGCTGATCATGTGATCTCAGCATGGCATCCTCATTCTCAGTTCATCTCACCTGAAGCTCGGTTTGGAAGAAGAACTTCAGTGGGCATTGTGAGCAGTCGTAGATCTTGTCCTCCTGCCCGTGCGCGGTGAAGATGTGCTGCTGCAGTTTACAGGCCTGCACAAAAACTGCAACGAGACACAACACATGTTAAATCACATCTTTCCAGTTTTGCATCTTAAAGCTTTTTGACACACAGGAATATGTTTACTTTCTTGAAATTAGTACTGCAGACAAATTAGTAGACAATATTTTTTATGCTTTTAAAAGAATCTCTTCTGCTCAACAAGGCTGCATTTACTTGATAAAAAAAAATACATATTGATATATTTTTTTATAATTAAAATGAACTGTTTCCTATGTGACTGAGATTGTCACAGTGCCACATGCTTTTTCGGAAACCATTCTAATATAAAGATTTGCTGCACAAGATTATTATTAATGCTGAAAACAGTTTCTGCATTTGATTGATTTATTTATTATTTTAATTTTATTAATCTATCTATCTATCTATCTATTGTGGAAACCATGATACTTTTAGTTTTTAGGATCCTTATAAATACAAAGTTTAAAATCTTAGTATTTTTAGGTACATTTTTTTAAATGTCTTTTCTGTCACTTTTCATCAATTTAATGTGTCTGATGAATAAAAGTATACATAAATAAATAAAAGAAAGAAAGAAATGACAGAGGTTGGAAACTTTAAAAAAGTCACAAATTTGTTGTACATGATTGATCTCAGCATAATTTATATACTTCCATGTTATTTCATAGTTTTACTGAGTTTGCTATTATTAAAATACGTAGAATGCAGTTATAATAAATAATGAGTGAGGGTTTCTTTCAACTGCTGTGTACATACAATAAAACTACTCTTTCAAAAGAATACAAAAGTTGTATGAAATGTCTGAAACAAAATTTAAATTTCTCTCAGTTTTTCTCTCAAATCACTTTTCTTCATGGATCACATATAATAAAGCAAACACATAACCAGCATTTTACAGTAGTGTTTATGATGAAACACACACACGAGGATGCAGAGGAAGTACTCTCTGGTTATTTTTTTATTTATTTTTTCATAATATTACTCAGTTCAAATGAGGAAAGACACATGTTCTGTTTTCCGAGCTCAGTTTTTACAGTTTGGCAGCATATGAAAGAAGTATTGTCATGAATGAGTGAATCAAGATGCTGGGAAACCTGAATGTTTCCAGTCCTTCACATCATGGGGGAATCAATCCCTCCTGCACACAACTTTTTCGGTCAAAACACTCTGCCAATGTAATGCGGCTTTGATTCACCATCCAGCTGGAAGCATCCAGGGTTTGGCAAGCCCTGCTCTGTGTCTGAGTGGATAATGGTCAGCGGTCGGTGTTTTGAGTCATAGTGAACAGTGAGGAATAATGATGCGCTTTATTTAGAGCCACTGTAGGGACATAAACAAGCACAGGAACTGCAGTCACTTTCACATGCAAAAACACTGTCTCTCTTAGTCAACAGTGCTAATTATATTGACTTTATTAATATTCATGCAGGCTCATTATTTATGTGTAGCCTGATTTCAGTCACATATAATCTTTGAAATGGCACTTAAAACACATAGTGCGTCTGTGTGCTTTAATTAAGCCATAGAGCTTCTGAACGTGTTTGTGTGTGTGTGTTTGTGTGTGAGAGAGAGAGAGAGAGCATGCAGCAATTCTCACAGGAGTACTTCAAACATGCTGTTTGTTTTTAGAGACCCATATGTTAAGGGTGGCTAGTCACACACACACACACACACACAACAAGTCGTGTCTCTGATGTAAAGAGTGAGTTCTGGTCTTCGTCTGAATTTCTTACGAGGGATAAACAACTGTTTGCCTTCATGTCACTGTGTGGATTTAAACCAAACTTTGATGTTCACTGCTACCAAACAACCTTTATTAGTGTCAATGAGAACCTGTGTCTTCTAATTCAAATCATACATGTAAAATGGGTTTGAGATCCTGAATATGAGCATAAATGAGAGAGAGAGAGAGAGAGAGAGAGAGAGAGAGAAAGAGAGATGGACGTGATTTGTTTTCAACCATGCAGATAATGGTTACTTGTGTAAATCTGAGCGAGGGTTGGCCAATAAGGTCATGCCATGGTCAGATGCATTTTAACCCTTCTCACATAAAACAACCGCAATACTTTGCCAAGAAAAGCCAACACTTTCTACAGTCCAATCATTTCCCAATGGACAAATTCAAGCCATGCCCTACATTTCAAAAAGCTGTTTCACGCAGATAAATGACATAAGGAAGAAAAGACGCCACTAAATTTCCATGTCATTGTTTATATATGCTAAATTTTACATATTGCTAAATGTTTATTTGTTACTAAAACTCAATACCTCTATGGAGGCCATGAATGGGATCTGTACTCTACAGTGCCAAACTGCACTGTTTGTCAAGAGACAAAGCATCCAATGTGAAAGCAAGGACAACAAATTAAGGACTTCAGTGTGTGTCCGTGAAAAAACACATTAAAGATATTCAAGATGGCTTTTCAGTTTTCCCATTACATATTGCCGAGGAAAATGTAGTGTATTCTTCTGTTCTTACAAAAAATGTTAATGTGGGTGTTTGGGGGTTTTGATCGTTTGTTTGATGAATGTGCTACGACTTATGTAATGCAAATAAATATTCTGCACATTTTAAATAAAGTCCACCAATAGTTCCTAAGAAATGCTATTTTACAGTTATATAACGTTAATAAAAAGCCTACAAACATGTAATACACTGAGTAATTTAGAATAGAAGTAGGTCACACTTTACAGTAAGGATCACAAATGTGCAGAATGAGATTATGGGATGTTACTTATGCATGCTAATATTAGAGCGCAGCTCCATTGATTTAAAAAATAGTTTTAGACTATTAAATTTTCATGTTGATGATTCCAGCCATCCATGAGAATAATGAATGCACAGATTTTCTTATTTCATTTATACAAATACATTTATATAGCAAGGCTTTCATATTAATTGGTTAACTCGGTATTAGGGAACCAATGAATGATTTGGTAGAAAAAGTATAATTAAATGTATTGTACAAGAAGTAATTTTTTTTTTGTATTGATGGGCACACATTTACAAACCCAGGGCCAGGCAGCATCATTGTGCACACAACTGAGTGTAAAACAGTAGTGTTTTGTTGTGTAAAGTGAGACAAAAGCTCATAAGTGGCATGCCGAGTGTTTGTTCTGCGCTTGGCTTCCTCCAGGGTGATCGGAGCTACTTTCAGCTGCGGGCTGCCTGACTTCACATAGCTGTCAAATGTGTCCCGCGAGAGCGACACTTCTGACATCTCCCCGCTGCCTCTGGATGGCTCCTCGACTCTTCTTTTACCTCCTTCCTCCCTCTCTCCTCCTCCCTCGCTTTGCATGATCACACTGTGTATGTCCTTCCCCATCCGCATTACTTCATGCCTGCCTCCGCTCTCTCAGGCTGCAGTCCCCAAACAAATGCTTCTATTAAAACTGGTCGACTTGAAATAATGCATTAAAATTGTATATAATTTCTGATTTTCAACTGGTGAAATGATATTGCTTATCAGGCACGTGCACACATAGACATGAAAGGGGGCTTGAGCACCTGCCCTTTTTATTCCTGGAGAGAAAGTGCCCTTTTTTCTGGGATGCTTTTTTTTATTTTTGAAAAATAATATATATTTCTGTTTGCACACAGCTTCCCTGTCAAACAAATATATTTATTGAAATATAGTATCTAAATATCAGGTCAGGAGTTCTGAAGCGCTCCCTCTCCCTCTCCCCCGATTGTTAAACCCGAATGTATTGCTTCCGCTAAAGAAAATAGTCCGCTCCGTCTCTACGGTTAGAATCCTGTGAGTCCATAGCAACGCTCTGTTTTTCATGGCAACGGTCTGTTATACTGTTGGTTATAACACACCGCATTCTACATTGGAATTCAACCAAGCCATGTAATAAAATAAGTTAATAAAATAAGCATATATCACCACCAGGTGATATGCTTTAGTTATTTTGTTTATCCTATTTACCTGCATTTCCCTGTCAATTAGATGCAAATGTGCGCACTTTAACTAGTTGACGCCTAATTTGCATACAGAACGTCCCCAGTTATTGACTTCCATCAAGAGTCTTTCCCCCTGAAATGTAGAAATCTAAATTGGTGAATTTAGAAGAAATCTACAGATGCAAACAGATGGAGGATACACTCTAAAAAATGCAGTAAATCTGAGTAACTGCATCTGGTACATTAATAAATAAAACAGAGTAGAAATAAGTTAACATTAAACTTTAAAAATAACAATATTTATAAATTAACTATTTAAGTAATTTAACTTTTTTTATTTCCTCGAAACCTTTATAAAATAGTATTCCATGCCGCCACAAATACATACATGACATTGGCTTTTATTGAATTTTTACTCAATTATTTTGGTAAGTTTAATTTTAAAGTTATGTATTCTGATAACACCAAAATAATTAAAACGATGTAGTGCCTTGTGCAAAAATAAACAAATTATTAGTAAAACACGCCCCTCTGTTTGATGCAGTTATTTAGGTTATTCTAAATATGAAGAGTTCAGATGAAAAATCCTCTAAGTGCCATCTGAAATTTCCTTCAATAATGATCATTTTTATCAAGCTTGTATGTTTATGTTCACTTATTTCACATTACTGGCAATGGAAATTACCTATTAATAAAGTAAATTACTGAACTTAAATACGAGCTTGAAAAAAAAAAGCTCATAAGAAAATTTCAGATGGCACTTAGAGGCTTTTGCATCTGAACTCTTCATATATACTTGAAACTAGTAGCATAGAGAATGTGTTCAGAACATGCAGATTGTGGAATGGTTTCCTTTGCTGCTCTATAAACCTAGTGAATACTAAGGAGACCATGGTTTCTGTGAACTGATTATTTTGTAGACATCTTTTGAAAATGAAACAATTGCGTGAGTTTGAGGAAGATAAAATTAACTTTTTAAATAATTTTTTTTTAAAAGGAAGTCAGAGTTGCGTTTATTATATATATATATATATATATATATATATATATATATACTTTTTTGTTTAAAAAAAAAATTATGAGAAGTGCCCTTTATTTCACTCGAGCCCCTGCCCCTCAAAATGTCTGTGCACGTCCCTGTTGCTTATGATCATTATTTGTGCCTGTAGAGGACTGAGAGAATGAGTTGAATTGAAAGGCCACCATATTCTTCATAATATAGCATAAACGTTTCAGCTGAGTCTCACACTAGGTTTGATAATTTCAGTTCCGACCCTGGAACATCCCTGAAGGTGTGTCTTATATATTATATATATATATATATATATATTAAATTCATTATATTTGACTCTGACCCATGCACATTTTTCTCCCCATCCAAAATATATCTTAATACATGCCAAATATGTTGAAAACAGTAAAGCGCAATGAAATATATTTTTAATTTGAAAATATATTTAGTTTTTAGCCTTCATATACCAAAATATATTTGAAATGTATTTCAGGGTCCAGAAAACACATTTCCAGTCTTACAGCCTAAATTTGAGCTAAACGTAAATGTGGATGGAACAGCCTACTAGAGATGAAAACTAGATTTATAAAAATTAAAAAAAATGACATTTCTTCATATATATTGCAATTTTTGACATCTGACATCTGAATGTATGTGTGGATGGCAAAATATATTTTCAAACGCTTGAAAATCTTTATTATATAGATTTTGTTTTTGCCATATTTGGAACCACAATAGATTGTTGTCAAAACAGCAGCTGATTACCACTGTGTATAAATAACCACTCAAAAGGAGATTTTTGTTTTACTACCAAACCTCAAGAAGCACAGAACGGTGTTTGCATCATGTTAATACAAGAGATGCAAAGAATGCGATCAGCTGTCTGAAGGAGGCTTCTGTGGAGACAAGCAGCAATGAAAATACACTCAGTGCAGGGCATCAGTCGCACTTGCTGGCAAGGTGAGTTAGAAAGCACTCACACAATTGATCAAACCCCAGGCTACTGTTTTCAAGCAGAATCCAATTTCAGAAAACACATTTTGCACAAATTAAATGATCTAACTAGTGTGAAAACACCCCTAGATCAGTGTTGGGATGTTTGTGTGACGCATGTGTTCATATGTTTGTCATGATTTCTGCAGTGCGGATGCTGTCCTCACAGAGCTGCTTTCTTTTCTCTCTCTTTCTCTCTCTGCTGCATGATCAATATGAGTGCGGAAGGAGATGTGGGACCTGTCTGTCAGGCACCAACACCAAATAAAGCCAAAATGAAGAAAAAAAAGCCCTGTAGATCAAGTCAGTAAGAATGAGAGAAGCAGAGAAAGACAGAGAGAGACAAATGAAACATGTTGTTGAGGCGGCAGTAGAGAAATACATCAAGATAAAGTGATTGATAAGATGCAGCTTAAGGTTTAAAGTTATATGCTTTATGTAGCTCCTGAATCAGGGCTTCTCAAACCTTCTCAAACAAGGATTTTCTCCATAGAGAAAGGCAAAAACCTTTTAATGCAGACCTACCAAAGGCTTTGAGGTTGTGAAGCAATGCTATAAATGACAGAAAACTGTTTGTCTGTAGAAACTGCAAATGTGATTCAACATTCGTTGAATTCCTGATGTAAACGCTAACCACAATTCTACAGATCAGCAATTCATGCTAAACTTGCTGATAATGGAATTGAATCTTAACAGTAACTCTCATATAACATCGCAAATATATGCAATGGAAACCAGGCTCTCTGCAGGAACTAACAACTTTGTGGCCCACATAGACTTTAGTCAGGGTAGCACCATATTTGATTTTTGCCGGGAATGAAAATAAGGCTGTGAGGGACTGAAGTACAGTGCATTCTATGGATTACCAACATACCGATGGTTCAGCTGAAAAAGCATATTTCTGTACTTGCAGTATTATTAATGTACTTTCAGTAGATGAAAAGTTGTGATATAGTGTTTTTATAATGTGTCACTATTGCTTCATCTGTTTCAGATCATGTGATATGACAGGTTTTTAACCAAAATGACCCGTATTGTTTTCGAAGTACATCTGCATGCATCTCTTATTTTAATATATAAAACTCATATCCAATCATAGCAGTTGTACCACTGGGTGATTTGATGACATTTTTCACAATTCTTTCATTAATTCAATACATACATAATCTAGTCCCTTTGTTTAATTTTCAAAACATTTATTTGCTTCAAATTGATGTAAAGTGGTGATTCAGTGCTTGTTGGTTTGGATCGAATCTTAACTGCATATGAAGACATTTAACGTTAAAAAAATTAAAATAAAATAAAATACCTACAGAATTTTGATACTGACCAGAGTTTTCCAAATTTGTCCTAAGTAATGTTACAAAGCAAAGTGAATATCATAAGTGAATAAGCGAAGTGAATAAGATCTGACTGACCAGAATGAACAATTCCTGAACATACTTTTATATACACTCAGAAAAAAGAAAGGATATATCACTGGGATGGTACCGGACAAATGTAGTTCTATCCTAACAAATGTATTTTGGAAAAGCCTATTTATTGAGCTTTCAAAAAATTAATCCTTTGACTGCTTTTGTGGTCCAGGGTCACATATTTACATTAAAGGTACTAATACACACCCTTGGGAGGTACACAAGGTACAAAGGCTAACCTTTATTTCTGAGAGTATATTTTGATTGTTTGAATACAGCTCAATCATAAAGGTCCAGGTGTTTGTGAAAGCCCGACTTAAGCAACAGTCTGAAATGAAGCTTTGCACACTGAGCAGCAAACAGCCTCTGTGAGCTCTGGGATTTCATCATGCAGACAGTTAACCCTGCTGACACCAGAGATGAGACGCTTTCCTCCTTCACATCCAGAGACAGAGCAGATCATTGACACCAACATCCACTAATACTGCATGCACTCGTCAGCCTCTGTCACAGTACCAGTCTGAGGAAATCAATGTCTGTGTGTGATCTTAAATGCATGGAGAAAATTGCATGGAGGATCTTGATAGGGGAAAACCAGTTTCCAGTATGCATCTGAATTTGGTGTTCACAATGTATCCTATGGTGCAGCTCGTGAAAGAATACCCAGTGTCAACAGAATCATAATTTCATTTGTGTTATTTCAAAGGTTTGATGTTTTGATCATTCTAAGATGTGGAAAACTGTTGCTTATTAATAAAAAAAAGTAAAATAAACTATGGGTGTTATTATATATCATATATATATATATATATTATATGAAAGACTATGATTTTAGTTCTGCTCTGGCATACGCGCACACACACACACACACACACACGAATATAAAGATGTACCTATGAAGCAGACGGGACACTTGAAGGTGCCTCCCATGCCTTCAAAGCTGTGCTCGATGAGGTGACACTGCAGTTTCGCTGGAGAGTCGAAGGTTTGACTGCATAGTTTACATTCATGAATGAGACCTTCCTCTGGAAAAAGACAGAAAAACACAAACACAAACTGCATCACTGGAAATGTCTCAAAGATACACAATATGATTTGCAGTGCATTTTAAGCATCCTCATGAAATGAACATCGGTCAAAACTAAACAGGAGACATTGAAACCATGTCAGATGCTCATTTTTTACTTTTATATTATATTTATATCATATTACTTTTAAAAGATCTTTAATTTTTGCAATCTGTTTCATAATTTACAGGACTGGAAACAAAGATTTGAATAATACACTTATATAATAATACACTTTGTAACCAGCATTTCCAACAAACAAACAAATAAATAAAAAAATAGTAAAAACTTTGTACCTCAACGTAAAATAGTCAAACAATTATAAATTATAATTTTTTTATTTAATTAATTTTTTTATTATGAGTATTTATTTAAATAACTCCTGTATTGTTTCTAAAACAATAAAAAATGATTCAGAACGGATTAAAAAAATACTAATAATATTTTGGTTCTGATATACATGCATTTGATTCATTTTTTTTTTTTTTTTATTATTATTATTCACTTATTTTAATTTCCTAATTTTCGACATGACAATACTGACTGAATCCCTGATTTACTGAACACAATTCATGTTTTAGTCATAAACCTAGAATGTGATCACTTGAGACTCTATAAGGGGAAAATAAGCTTTGTTCAAAGCACAATTAAAGATTGCATGTATACAGTGGAGTTGATGTTATCGGTGATTTCAGAGCTGGTCTGATCTTGAAGGTCTGTGTGGGCATATGTGGTTGCACTGGCACATGGGAGAAACCCCAGAGGAGTCGTTGGCACAGGTGGCCACAGATGGCATTTAGCATAGAGTGAGCAGTGACAGGATCTTCAAACACACCTTCAGCACCCAAACACAATACTAGACTGGTTACAACACACATAAAACTTCATTTTTTTCATTAATGCGAGTGGTTTGCCCATGCAGGAGTCACCTTCACAATGCCGGCGTGCTATGGGCGATTGCCAGGGCATTGCTGGGAGGTTGTTATGTTGTTTACACGGCTGCCAATTCAATAGAGCCGACCTCTACCACCATATTCTGGTCTCTAGATATCTGTGTAATTCTAAAGTATAAACTGTTTTCATTTGTAATAACTTTTAAAACGTTACTTTTTTTTCATGATGGCAGAGCTCTATTTCCAGCAGATTGCTGAACAGAGTTTAAAGAACAATATGTATGTTTGAAATAGATATAAAGAGTTTGTCATAATGCATTCTGAGATTGGCTGATCTTCAATGGATACATGTGATGCTGCAGCAATACGGCGGCAGATACTGACCTGAGAACAGCTCACTGAGGGAGTCGTGCATCTCTTAATACATGATGAGCCAAATTAACAGTGATTAAAGCCCTGGGAGTTAAACACTGACTCCTCCTCCTGTGTGTGTGATTTCCCTGATGACTTCAGCAGCTCAGGCGGGCTGCCGTGTGTTTATTCATTTAACGCTGAAAATAGTTTAAGAGGGCTTTATAGGGGAAACTTTATCAAATCAAACATGGATGATTAATGAAGGATCTGAGCTATACTTTATTTAGGAATGCTGTAGTGTTTCTGCATGTGATCTACATGCGAGATTGATATCTCATTACTGATTAAGAGACAAAAGACATTCATACAGTTATCAAAGGACTAAAGAAATCCCACATTATAATGTACACTGGGAGGCTGAATTTTAATACATGCATTACTTTATATTCAGTGGCATGAAGTCATTATGAATTTTGACACACTTTATTTTAAGTTCTCAATATTAACTATTAACTATGACTTTTGCCTCATTAAACTCCTAATTTGTTTCTTATTGATTGCTAGTAAGGTAGTTGTTAAATTTAGGTATTGGGTGGATTAAGGGATCTGAAATGTTATCATGCAGAATAAGGCATTAAAATGTGCTTTATAAGTACTAATAAACAGGCAGTATGCTAGTAATATGCATGCTATTTAATAGTGAGAATTTGTCCATAAAATAAAGTGTTACCATGAATTCTTATTAAAATAGAAAATAAAATAAAATAAACATTCTCACAATTCTTGACTGGGATATCTACCAAATTAAAGACATTTGTGGGATCCTAGATTTGATGCATGCATACGCATGCAGGATACAGTCATCAAAATCTATGTCATCAAGCAAAATCAGGCTGTTCCAATTTTTAACTGAACTGAACACTTGCATTCATTCATGGGATAGACAGATTTAATTTAAAGGAATACTTCACCCAAAAATGAAGATGTTTAATAATTTACTCACCCTCGCATTGTTCCAAACCTTTCTTCTGCCCATTGACTTCCATAGAATGAAAAAATATATATACCATGAGAGTCAATGGAAACCAGAAACTGTTTGGTGGCCAACAATCTTCAAAATCCTTCTTTTGAGTTCAACAGAAGAGAGAAGGTGGGTGAGTCAATGATAACAGCATTTTGATTTTTGGGTGAACAATCCCTTAAAATGCAGTTTTCAGTCCCTTTCAGTGTGCATGAATACTGCTTCAATTTAAAATCGTTTGGTAAGTGCTTTCGTGCCAAAAATGTAGACCTAATTTGAACATATCTTTATCCTGCTTACATACAAGACCAGATATACATAAAGCCAAGCATTAGTATAATTTCAGAGCACACACACTCTTCATGTTAATACCTCTCGGCATTCACCAAATAAGCATTTCACACACTCTTTCTTTCCTCGTCTCACAGTGTCTCTCTGTCAGTTTGTCGGCCGCCCCATGAGCCGCTCACACCAGGAGAGAGGAAGTTCATTAGCTCAGCTAAATCAGAATTAGTCCCTTCATTCTGACGGCCTGAACTTCATTAGACGGCCCTTCACAATCCAGCAGGGAGACGTGATGAATCAACGCGGGACGATATCTTGCCTCACACAGCAGATTCACACTTCCTCCCCACCTCCCGCCCTTTCTCTCTCACCATCTTCATCTCTTTCAGTTCACTTATTCTTATGTTTCCACTGAAATCAAGAATAAATTGCTCAGAAATGAGACGCGAGTCATGTATGAATGAAAGTCACATGCATGCAGAAATGACATCAGTCCTGCATCACACATGGTCAATAAAAGCCATTTCACTGCATGAGTCACGGGACAAAACGTGAACAGTTCAGAGAAAAGAACTGCTTGCAAATCAGAAATTTCTCTCACGTAACTATCACTGCATCTATAAATGATTTCAGTTCTGTCTCCTCTACATGTAGATGATAATAACCATATAAAAAACAGAAATGTCTGCAGTACAAGGCTGATTTTTTCCTTTGGCTCGCGTGTTCTGTAGCCGCCCCACTGATGCCTGTTGCCATAGTTTCACAATTCAAAAGAGGCAAGAGTACCAATCAGATAAAGGACAGGACACAATTAGCAAACAAATCAGATTGTTGTGCAGCATGCCAAATGAAGGAGATGGCACGGAGGAGCAGGTCCTGTGAGATTACAACCCGGATATCAAACAGCACGCTTCAGGTCGTGTCGTGCTATAGAACATGCAGAGATACAGCGATCTGAAGCAGCCATGTATGAAAATTATTTTATAGCATAATCTGATATATACTGACTTACTGATTAATCTGTGTGCATAGTTTATGCATTTAAATGAGAAAACACTTAAGTTATTTTACAGTTTCTGTACACATTTCCATACAACTTGAATAATAACCGCAACAACAACAAAAAATGCTTCAGATAAAATAATTTCACTATTGAACCATGAATAATTTAATGGCACAACAAGTTTTTTTTTTTTAGTTTTTTTTTTCAATTATAAAACACTAGACAGAAACTTAGACATCATATAAGTGATTTATTTTAGCACTAGAAAAATACAATAAGAATAATTTGAGTAAGAAAAAAAAGAATAATAAGAAAAATAAATCTAGAAAAGTAATGGGTTGAAAGTCACATGTCTCATGAGATTACATTTAAAATCTGAATAAGATATCATGAAAAATGAGACTCTTGCAAATATTATTATGAGACTATGTCTAGAGCCCCCACCCCCTAAATATAAAAAAAATATTTACAAACTATTTAGTCATTTAACATACCACTGCATAGTTTTTTCAATTATAAAACACTAGACAGAAACTTGGACATCATATAAGTGATTTATTTAATAATTTGAGTAAGAAAAATAATAAAAATATTTAATAGATGATGGAAAGTACATTTTTGAAGTACAAGTGAAACGCTTCCAAAATATTAATAGTTTTACTTCTATGAACTTTGGAAATCATTGAAAGGGCTCCATTTGAAATACAGAATTCATAAAAACAGAAATACTTCTGATAATTGAAATCATCAAGAGATTACATTAACAAATGAAAACAAAAGTGCAGAAACTCTATGAACCATAAGCACTGCTAAATGCACAGCAATGCAAAAATGAAGGTAAGTTGATGATTTTGGAAGGACATTTTAAAAAAAATTGCATTTGCAAGATGTTGTCAATATTTTCCTGGTAGAAGAGGACTGTTTATCTTAAATGTATATACCTGCTAAAAATTAGTTCAGCTGAATAACTAAAACAAACTAAAAGTCCCAAAACCCCTTTGATTTAAAGGGGTCTTTAAAGAATTAAAGTGTAAAAAGAATCCATTTAGACTGAATCAAATGCTTGTGTAAAACAGTAATCATGTGATGAGCACTATTTAGAGTTTTCAGTATTTTTCTCTTTCTTCCTGAGGGTGATGTCTGATGGCATTTACATGAAGCTGTGCATGAAAACCTGACTGAAAACTGCAGTGGCTTCCATCAGCGGGGGATTTTGAGGGTAGGCGCCCTTGTGGGAGAATGTGTTGTGTGTGTATTTGTATTGATGTGTGAGACGAGGCAGGCGAGAGGGAGCCCTCGGGCTGCTGTCTGCACCTCACAATCACAAAACTGAGAGACACGCTCCCTCTACGCTTGCAATTATACTCACACACACATATAGAAGAAACACAGGCACAGAAGAAAGACTTCAGTAATTCACTCCCACCGAATGTGTACTCGGAGACACTGACATCTCGTCTCAAGGGAAACAGTTCTTTTCAGCCCCCCTCACTTGAGTCAGGGAAGGACTACCCTGTTATATACCAGGTGATGGGGTATGTGAAGGTCACACATGATAAGTACGCCCAATGTGACACTGCTCAGGGTGAGTAATGTGGGCACTGTAAAAGGAGCAAGCCACAAAACATCTAATGCAATGGAGACAACAGCTGCACAAACAAGACTAATGGAACTGCTGCCGGTTTCTAAAGATGATTGTGTGAATAGCTCCATTTTCCATTCTAAAGTCACCCGTTTTCCATATGTGCTCATAAACACATGTGCTACTTGTCCAGTGAAAAGCCAAACTCAGATGACTGCTTGCTTTGGACGAGTTCAGCTTCTCCTGACTCCTGCCAGTAGAAAACCAGTTCTGATCTGCTGCCAGATCTGTGAAGAGGACCATGCAGAAGAAAACAATAATAACCACACTGAGGTCAAAGCATGCTGAACTCATGCAGCCTTCCAGCTGTGGAAGACAGCCTTTCTACATACAATCTACAATATCTTAATGCAGCCAGGATTTCACTCGAGGCTAAAAGGAGGTGGAAGCCATTTCAAATAACACTCTCTGTAGTATAGTCTGTTTAGCTGTTAGAAGAACGGAAAATAACCCAAATTGTCAAATTTTAAAACAACAGTACTTGTGCATACGGGTTTATGCTCAATGTTCACATTTTCAAGTCTTTCTTTGGTAACTGCAGCCACTATAATTGGAAATTGATTAAATTTGGCATGTGTACTCAGAATGTCCTCCTCTCCATCTGTACCAATTTTTGTGCACTTTGGACTCTGCGCTCACAAGATACAGGCCAACTAGCCACTTTGGACCACATCAAAATTGACTCATATCTTATTACAAAAATTAATCAAATTGCTTCAAGGACTTTTGTCAGCCTCGTGTGAGTTCTACACATTGGATGCAATATGTGAAATGAAGTCTGTGAAGTGACGTGTGTCCCAGTATGGTGACCCATACCCTGAATGTGTGCACTTCATTTAACTCATCCAAGTGCACACACACAGTATTGAACAGACACACACAAAGACACACACACACAGAGCAGGTGGGCAATCATATTGCTGTGGGGGTTTGGTGCCTTGCTCAAGGGACTCACCTCAGTTGTGGTATTAAGGGTGGAAGAGAGCACTGGTTATTTAATCCCCCTACCGACAATTCCTGCTGGACCTGAGACGCAAACCCGCAAGCTTCAGGTTGCAAATCTGACTCTCTAACCATTAGGTTAGGATACGACTGCCATATGTCAGTCCACCGATGTACACACCAATAACACACTACAATGATTCCATGTCAATGTTTTGTGCCATTCAAACAGTGCTCCACATGTGAAATGCACAGTAGACAACTATTTCTCATTCTGCCCATCTGAGCATGAAAAGTAATGCCTAAAGACACATACAGATAGCTACTGTCTCCAACAGCTCACTAACAGCACTCACCCAAACAGAACAACTCATCAAGCCCATGTGAGTGCAAAAAAAATAACTAAATGGTACCAAACAACTCTATGAAAAAAAAAAAAAAACAAGCCCAAAGTAGCAGATATGGGAATGCTATGGATGGACAGGTGGTGTTGTCTAGCTATTTAGGGTTCCAAGCACAAAGTAATGGAACCCATACTGTATTTGTTAGGATTTTCTTAATATGGAATTGTAGTTGTTGTCTTCTTCTTCTTCATAGAACAATATTGTAAAAAGTTGTGAAATTTGGCACACTGAAAGAGTACAGTCTGAACAATAACCACAACAATTTTGGAGTCTTTAACTCAAACCTTCTAGTGCCACCAACAGCTCAAATCAAATGAATAGCATTTGGAACTTATGGGCTAGAATTTTTTTTTCTTTCCTCTGATTCCTTGGCTCAAGATGCTTTGATTAATTTGCATCTATCTAATCTAAGTATAATCAGTTTGTATATATATTCAAGCAAACTAACCTCCCACCTAGGCTTTTGGAGATGCTGTAGTGCAGGTGTGTTTTTTTTTCTTTTTTTTCTAAGCCCATTCCTTATTACAGACGGTGGGCAAACGATCACCAATCAGTCTCTCAGTACACATGGCCAGTGTTGAGGAAAGCTACTTTTAAAAGTAATACATTACAATATTGTGTTACTCCATAAAAAAGTAACTAATTGCATTACTTAGTTACTCTTTATGGAAAGTAATGCATTGTTACTTTTGTGTTACTTTTTGTCACCAGGGCTGGACTTGCTTGTTTGTTTGTTTGTTTTAATAACCATAGTACAGAAACGGTCTTGTTAAAAGTTTTAAATGATATTTTTATTTCGATTGATTCAGGCAGCTCAGTGGTTTTAGTTTTATTAGATTTCAGTGCAGCATTTGATACCATTGATAACAATATGCTTGTCTCTCATCTAGAAAAGATAGTGGGAATCTGGGGTATGGCACTTGAGTGGTTCATGTCCTTTCTTTCTAATAGGATGTTTTCAGTCCATTTTGGTCAACGTTACTCTAAACCGGCACCATTGTCTAGTGGATTTCTGCAAGGATCCATTCTTGGCCCAGTCTTGTTATCATTATATATGTTACCCTTAGGTAACTATATTCTATATTTTATAAGCATGGAGTATCTTTTCTTTGTTACGCAAAAGACACTCAGGTATATCTACCTTTGCAGAAACAGGATAAAAGCTCTTTTGATTCACTTTTGAGTTGTTTACATGAAGTTAAATCTTGGATGTCACTAAATTATCTGAATTTGAATGAAAGGAAAACTGAAATAATCTGGTTCGGGGCTCCTGACTCCCAAAACTCTTTTGACTTGGGCAATTTAGCTCCCTTTTGTAAATCTGTGGTGAAAAACTTTGGTGTCCAATTTGATAGTTCTTTGAAATTTGAAAAAACAGATCAACTCTGTGGTCAAATCTTGTTTCTTCTATTCAAGATCAATAGCAAAGGTTAAACCGTTTCTGTCCACCAATGATTTTGAAAGGATTACTCATGCTTTCATTTTTGTAAGACTGGATTACTGTAACTCACTGTATATGGGTATCAGCCAAGTATTGTTAAATCGTGTTCAAGTGGTTCAAAATGCGGCTGCTAGGCTGTTAACAGTTACTCGTAAAAAACAGCATTGTCAGTAGCAGCTCCAAATTGCTTGAATAAGCTACCTCTACATCTCAGACTGGCTCCATCACTAGGTTATTTTAAATTAAAATGACTTGAATTAGCGTTTGGCGCTGCAGACTTATGAGCTAGAGGGTTTTTTTTCTTCTATAACATTTTATGTTGTTTGTCAGAAAGTTAATACTGTGTAATTTCCATTTAGAGATTGTACAGCACATTGGTCAACGTTACATTTGTTTTTACTGTGCTTTATGAATAAATAAAAGAAATAAAGAAAGCAGAAGAAGAACCAAAAACGTCAAAAGTTAAATTTTTGACAACCGTAAAGGCCAAAAGTTAAAGGGATAGTTGACCCAAAAATAATAATTATGTTATTAATAACTCACCCTCATGTCGTTCCAAACCAGTGAGACCTCCATTTATCTTCAGAACACAGTTTAAGATATTTTAGATTTAGTCCGAGAGCTCTCAGTCCCTCCATTGAAGCTGTGTGTACGGTATACTGTCCATGTCCAGAAAGGTAAGAAAAACATCATCAAAGTAGTCCATTTGACATCAGAGGGTCCGTCAGAAAAGTTTTTGAAGCATCGAAAATACATTTTGGTCCAAAAATAGCAAAAACTATGACTTTATTCAGCATTGTCTTCTCTTCCGTGTCTGTTGTGAGAGAGTTCAAATCAAAGCAGTTTGTGGTATCCGGTTCGCGAACGAATCATTCAATATAACCAGATCTTTTTGAACCAATTCAACAAATTGAACTGAATCGTTTTAAACGGTTTGTATCTCAAATATGCATTAATCCTCAAATGACTTAAGCTGTTAACTTTTTTAATGTGGCTGACACTTCCTCTGAGTTAAAACAAACTAATATCCCGGAGTAATTAATTTACTCAAACAGTACACTGACTGAACTGCTGTGAAGAGAGAACTGAAGATGAACACCGAGCCGAGCCAGATAATGACTCGTTCACGAGTCAAGAACCGTTTCTGTCAGACATGTCCGATTCGAGAACCGAGGAGCTGATGATACTGCGCATGTGTGATTCAGCATGAAGCAGACCGACTCACAGAGCGTCTGAACCGAACTGATTCTTTTGGTGATTGATTCTGAACTGATTCTGTGCTAATGTTATGAGCGCGGGTAAACCGAAGGCTTGCAATCAATGCCAATGACGCCACTACGTAGAGCGCAAAAGAACCATTGAACCATTTTCTTCAATCGATTTATTGAATCGAACTGTCCGAAAGAACTACCGGTGATCCGAAAACCGATGCAACCGGTTCTTGACCTGTGAACGAGTCATTATCTGGCTCGTCTCGGTGTTCATCTCTCTCTTCACATCAGTTCAGTCAATGTACTGTTTGAGTAAATTAATTACTCCGGGATATTGGTTTGTTTTAACTCAGAGGGAGTGTCAGCCAAATTTAAAAAGTTAACAGCTTAAGTCATTTGAGGATTAATGCGTATTGGAGACGTGAACCGTTTAAAACGATTCAGTTCGATTTGGTGAACTGGTTCAAAAAGATCCGGTTACATCGATTGATTCGTTTGCGAACCGGATATCATAAACTGCTTTGATTTGAACTCTCTCACAACAGACACGGAAGAGAAGACAATGCTGAATAAAGTCGTAGTTTTTGCTATTTTTGGACCAAAATGTATTTGCGATGCTTCAAAAAATTCTAACTGACCCTCTGATGTCACATGGACTACTTTGATGATGTTTTTCTTACCTTTCTGGACATGGACAGTATACTGTACACACAGCTTCAATGGAGGGACTGAGAGCTCTCGGACTAAATCTAAAATATCTTAAACTGTGTTCCAAAGATAAATGGAGGTCTCACGGGTTTGGAACGACATGAGGGTGAGTTATTAATGACATAATTATGATTTTTGGGTGAACTATCCCTTTAAATTAAGTTTAAAGGAAGTGCCTCTGCACCAATTTCGCTCAACACGGGCACAGGAGGGGTCTCAGTGAATAAATGGGAAAAAAGGAACTTGCATTAATTATTAGAAAAGGTACCTTAGATATTTCATTGCCAATTTAAAAGTAAAGCATTACTTTATTAGTTACTTGAAAAAGTAATCTGATTACATAACTTAGGTTACTTGTGATACATTAACTTACCGCTAATACTGCACATGACTTTGAAAGACATGTCTTTTAGCCTTTTTTGTCCTGTTTGGCAGTCAAACCAAACAAGGCAGTTACTGAAAAGCACAAGACAAACTCAATGACAAGAAAAAAAACTGCATTTGCAGCTCCTGTGGCAGGTTGAACATCCTCATATGGTGAAGGAAGGACATCAGCTATTCATTTCCACTATAGAGACTATTTAGAGTTCCCACTTCAGGTCCTGGGAGATTGTATGCTGTATGTTGAGGGTGGCAATTCCACTCTTTTCTCCAGTGTTTTAAGTTTGTGAAAGTAGAAACAGATCTGGGTATGAAGATATGGCTGTGTGTACTAAAGCATCCAACTGGCCGTGTTCCTGTAGTGCAGGCACAGGCTCCAAGGTCATCCACATCGGGCTGTTCTCTCATACTGTTGGCTGCATTAAGAACATTTCATCTGCTCCCAGCATCCCAGCGGCTCGACTTCCTCCCGGGAAACCAGGTGGAGTGTTAAAAACACTCCACATATGGTGAAGTCAAGCTGCTCGGAGGCTTCTGGGTGTCTGCTGTGGGGATAGCAGCTCCTAAAAGGCCCAGCTGGTTGTTGGAAAAGGGCTTCTATATTATTGCACCCCAGCGGCTATGTCTTTCTAGAAAGAGCACTGGCCTGCTCGCACCAGAAGCCCCCACCAATATCTCTCACAGACCGACTCTGGATCCAAAGCAACATTTGGTGTTCCACTGCTGTTTAATCAAATTCCTCCATCTGGCCCCAGTTTTCCAGCAGAACATGGTAAGGTGCCTCCAACTGGATATTGTAGAGGAAGCCACAGGCTGCAGACAAAACATGTATACAGAACAACATTTATATGTAAAAGATGAATGACAAATAAAAGGATCGGGTGGCACCGTTATGACATGGGGGCATTTTGTTGGCATAGGTTGAGTCACATGCTATGGCCTTCGAGGTCACCAGATCTCAGCCCAATGGGAGATTTTGGTGTTAGACAGTGGTCTCCACCATCACCATCATCAAAACACTAAATGAGAGAATATCTTATATATCTGGTGTTCCATCCCTTTTGCAGAATCAATTCCAATGTGCATGAAGGCTGTTCTGGCAGCAAGTGGTGGCGGTAGCTCAGAAACACTGACATTACACTATATAGGAATAAACTCTTAAGTAAATCTGCAGTCTTTTTCACATGAGTACTATTCATGTTGCAACCTATGTGGAATAGAGCATTCCAAACCTGAGGTTTCATCTCAGTTAGAATACGGCCTTAGAAGGCAGCTGAGGCAGCTCACTAGGTAATGGAACTTAGCCAAAGTAAAAATGAGAGCAGACAAAAGGAGATGTCTTTTTTCTGCAGTGTCTCCAGGGCTTCACCCTTGATGTGGCGCATTCATCATCATGCCTCCAATATCAGTTATTCAGCGGCTCGTCTGCTTACAGCAGAATTAATTTGAGCTTTAATTACTCTCATCGGTGGAATGCTGATGAAGGCAAGCAAACGGGCAGCTTGGGACGCCGCCGCACTCATACTTCATACCACCTCAATTCCACACAGACGCATGAGCTGGCAAACAACTGGCAGGCTGGCCACGTCAGGACCTGTGGTCTCAGATACAGCCCAGAGCACATGAGAGAAAAATCGAATGACAAACCGTATATGCATGAAAGGTATGTAAGGGATAAGGCAGACAGCCATTACAGCAAAACAAGCCCCGATAGGGTTATCAGAACCTCCATTTGAACAAGCAACCTAGTAATATGACAAACACACAACAATATTACAATATGTTTTATGATCCCCTTTTATCATCAGTGTAATCAGTTTTTATTACAGGTACGTGTATAAGAATGTGTATGTGTTTATATGAATGGTGACAATGGGTCTGGCAAATGGACCACTCTCAAAAAAAAAAGCTAAACGATACATCTTTGAACCTTATTTACCCCTTATTACCCCTAAATTTAATAGTTTAGAAATAAATATGGTATTAATACTTTAAAAGTAAATATTAGTACCTTTTAAAAGGGTTCCACTCCAGCAACAGTGGAAAACCTTTATTTTGATTTTATTATTATTATTATTATTATTATTATTATTATTTTATTTTATTTTATTTTATTTTATTTTATTTTATTTTATTTTATTTTATTTTTTTAGAAATGCATGGCTAGTTGTAGGAATGCAATGATCCTGCCTTACTATGCATATAGACAATGCAGTGACAGTAGAGCTCTTCTTCACTTATGATTGCTGTGAAAAACTAAATTATTTCAGAATATAACAGTTGGTTAGTGCAGTAAATGACTAGTTGATTAGTCAATTAAACACATATAAAAAGTGTTTACACAGAATGTACATATTCTATTTCAAAACACCTAAATAAAACCCAACATATAAGAAGGCAAGGGGTCACATAGAGAATTTGCGAAACCTATTTTTAACATGGCATTGTGTTTTAATTAGATTCCTGTAGCTTAAACAGCAGAGCATGGCATCAGCAAGGTCATGGGTTTGATTCCTGAATTGATAAAATGTACACCTTGAATGCAATGTAATTAATTTTGTATAAAAGTGTTTGCCAAATTTATAAATGTAATATAAATTTTAATATGACAGATATTAGATAAGCCTACAGATAGATACTCAACTAATATCAACAACAATGAAAATACAAGACTTTGCTCACAGCAGATGACTTGAAGTTTGACAATAATTATAATCTAAGTACAGATCTTTCTGTTTTGTTTTAAAAATGAAAACTAGACCAGAGTTGGGAGGCCAAATGTTTCCATTCACATCCAAATAACAAAAAAACATACAATAAAAAAATTAACTGATGTATATTTACAACAAATATGATGTTAATAATAATACATTAACTAATTGAAATCCCTTCTAGCTTCACCAACAACCTACAGACAGACATAAAGCGCATTAGTCTGGAGGTCACAGAAGAGAGCTAATGGTGTCATGTGGACAGAGATGGACTTTGCACAGGTAGAGGTCTGGTCATGGCTGGATGACTCCAGCTACAAAAAAATCTCTGCTTAATGAACAGCTGGGTCACCAACGCTTGGCACTTTCATATTTCTTAATGATAATAATCATTACAGTGTAAGCATGTTTCCCCAAAGTCGGCAGAGTTAGCAGACACTGGCAGGCAACGCTGCCATTAAGAAGCGAGGAGTCTTCATCAGAGAAGTTCAGATGCTCAAAGAAAATTACTCTAATCACTAATGAGATCAAACTGCAATTAACACTTCATGCTCTTAATGATGGGAAATGCTGAGCATGCCATGCTGGTGAACCTTGAAAATGACTTTAAGTTCTAAATGATTTCCCAAATGAACATGCACTTTTTCCACAGTAATGTTTTGTTCAGTGGAACGTTTGTCTAGATATGTATTTCAGAAGTGAATATGTTAAGGATATTATAACAATGAAGGCCTTTGGAAATTACAAGATCCAATATCTATTTGCATATGTTAAAATTAGCATACATTTTAGGTTGGGGGTATGGTCGCGTGAGTATAGACAAAATTCCTTACCAATACAGTCGATAGCTTTATGCAACAAGCATGTCGCTTGCTTAACCACAGCAAGTTGCAGTGATCAGAGAAACCTAAAGAAATAGCATTCCCAATAACCAGATGAGCCATAAGCAGCTAGCATATTTCAAAAACAATTAGATGGCCTTTAACAAAATCTTCAACATTAGCTTCTTGTCGTGGCAAGTTTACACGGATACCAGAACTTGCAGTAACAACCAACAGCTTAAAGTAACAAGCAGGTCTAGCAACAAATATGATATTGACACTAGATAAGCGTTAATAAATAAGCAAGTAATCCCAATAGCTTAAAAGCAAAGACCTTTTGATTAGCATAGACTGGGGCAGCTTGCCTTTACAGAAGAGGAGCAGTAGTGAAAATTTGCTCTTCTTTAATAAGAAGAGCAGCATGCCCCCTTAATGCAGTACAACATATGGTCAGTACTCCAAATTTAGGCAACAGGCATTTTGCCCTTATCCAGATAAATGTTAGCATTAATAATAACCTTTAGTAGCAAAATATACATACTGCACGTTTAAAGTATCAAGCACGTTACCGATACACTAGATTGCTTTAAGCAGCAGCATACCACTGACTAAAACACAGCATGTTGGAAATATTAGTCAGATCATGTGTAAAAGTGTTGTTGATGCAGTCATATTAGCACAACTTCAGCAATAAATTGGGAGCAAAGAGTCTATAGGCGCGTTTCCATTGCCCTTCAAATTGCGCAAATTGAAACTGCTCATTGAAATATGCCTAATCGAAATGCATACATATATCGCTGCTCTCCACGCTGCTTCTGTCAAGATACACACAAACACCTTATTCAAAATCCGTTGCCATGACTTATCTATGCCATGAAAAAATTATTAATTAGTCGGTTAATGGAAACGCCATCATTTCGCAATACTTTTTTATCAACATTTGTAAAATATCGCCAAAGTTTTGCGCTAAATTGTAATGGAATTATATACGCCTTATGTCAATTGTGAGAAGCAGTGCTCTATCAGGTCATTTGCAAGTCTATCGGCTTATCAATCAATCAACGTGGCGAGTTCGCTTTCAAGCTCAAGAACTTGAATCTGGTGAGATACTCTGTGGGAAACCAACCCGTCGCAAAATTCCTCATTGAACGCTTCCTATAAAGATGGAATTCGCCGTCTGATTATCTGAGCAAAGTGATAGCTGCTGAATAATCACTGAAAGGGCTTTATAAAGGGAATTATGATTGGCATATAGGTAGACGTGGATCAGCTGAGTGTCAACTGATGCAAGCTTGACTAACTTAACCTGCCAGAACTAATGCTACACTCCATTTCTTTGTGTTGGATTAGCTGTATTGGATTAATTTCACAGATCTGATGCTTTTACAACAACCCAGGATTCAGTAAAATTGCTTTTAGGCAAAAAGATAAAAATATATATATATATATTAAAAACAGTATAATAATAATAATGTGTCTAAATATGTCTGCTCAATAATAATAATAAAAACACACATACACAAACATTGGATAAACCTTTCACATCAACACATAAAAGATCTGAGCAAAAGACGCTTCCGGCTCCTTTTGTATCCCCCTCACTATATTTCACACAATCCTTTGTCTTGTGAATACAGCTGTCAGTATGGTCATATCACAGGCCATTATATGCCCTATCCACATTCACTATTGAAGCTAATGATCCGTTGTCCTCCATGCACCTCAATGAGGAGGACTACATTAGAAATCTCCTAATGTAGAGAAATATCTTAATTAGCAATTAGAAACATTAAAAATTAATCAAAGAAAGAGAATGTTTAAGGTTTGAGTCTCAAGGTGTGTGAGTAGGTGGGGGAAGACTCAATGTGGGTAGGGATGTAACGATTTCCTCGTTTTCTCGATGCATCGATTACAAACCCTAACAATGCATATGCATTGATCTTAAAACATGACAGTAATTGATTTAAAATGCTCAGAATCAAATGAATCGCAATTTCTATATAGCGATTGTCGAGCAGTGTATTTAATTTCTTACAGCAAACAAAAAGTAAATAAAAAGTAATAAATAAAATAAAAGTAATAAAAAAGAAGAGAAATCCTTGTAAAAAAAAATAGAAATAATAATAATTATGATAATACAGAGGCTACATACATAAAATGATTGTATTTTACATTTCTGTCACTTCTGAAATGATGGCTACGCCCCTGGTGTGACAAAATATTAGCTCATACATAATACTTTTAAAGCTCTTTTTTTAAATCTTGGCTTACATAAATTTTTACGTATGCCATGTCATGCAATAGCATCATTAGCAACTATCATCTAACAATGAACAAAAGATTTTTTTTTTTAACCTATGGTTCTCTGACCATAAAGTCTGGTGTAATTTGACCCCTGACTAAGCATTTAAATAATTTAGGGGAAGCATTTAAATAATCCTGTGAATGCACTTAAAGAATTCAGAATCAAATTTAATTGTGAATTAATTCTAATTGAATCATTCTATTATTTTCAAAAATCATTCTTGAATCGAATCGAAAACCTATTTTTGAGAATTTGAGCATTTCTTCAACCACATGCACTTTAAGCTCTATAAAAATTCAGAAACTTTTGAATGTTTTGATAGTTTTTGTACAAGCTATGTAGAATTACTGTATGTCCAGAGTGTTCAATGGTGGAACTGATGATAATGATCATGTAAATTATACAATTATTTTTTATTTTTTTACTAAAATGTAAGACCGTTGTCAAAAAAATTGCTTGGTTGAAAGTTATGCATGGCAAAAATGGGTGTCACGGTTCATGAATGCACTGTTTCCTGCTCGTCTCAGGTTACGTCATGTTGATTGTTTCATTCCAACGGCCTACTTAACGCCCTGCCTTTCGTCTCTTGTTTGTCAAATCATTGTTTGAGGTCCTCCGTGCTTCATGTCTGTGTCTTCTCTGCTCAAGCGTTCAACCTTGTGTCTTCGTTCCTGTTCGTCGTTCTGTGGATTCAACATCACCTCTCACCAATGCTCCTTTACTCACCACCTCACCGATCTGGGTTGCCATCGACGTCCCTGCATCATCCACCATCAACCCCATCTGACTTTGTCACTACAATAAAACCTGTTTACTTGCAGTTGCTTCATTTCCTTTATACCCGTGACACTGGGTTATTTGATATTAATCTAATTGCTACTGCCAATACATTCACAGACATGCTGCTGGGAGCATGAAAGAAATAACCCCCATATATAACATACATGAAATCACCCCATAGCAGATCTGTACATGTGGAGCTGGGGACTGTGGAGGGTTTATGAAGCAAACTGTAACTATAACAGCAAGCACTAGCTGAGTATTTGAATGTTGAGTAGCAAGCTCATTAGCTGCTGATGTAAAAAGTAGATTAAAACCTACTTTGAGTTCAAACCTATTGGCCTGCACCATCTAGAGTTTTATGACATTTTTTATGTATTTATTTTTGTAAAAGTCTACATCTGGGACAAAGTTTAATCCCTGTCAGAAGAAACAAAGATGGCTGAGCCCTTTCAAAAAAGTGCTAGTGGCTAGGATAATAGGTGAAGAGAAACTTCATACCAAAATGCTGACATAATATATATGTTATGATTTGTATAAAAATATTTGCTTATAATACTGTACGTACATGTATGCATCGCTGTTTTCTTTTCTCCTCTCGATCCAGTTTTTCACAAGTTCATCAAACAACCGCAGTAAGAATATTTCATCAAGCACGGTGAGTAATGGCTTCTCCTGCTATTGTTATTTGCACCTCTTGCCACATGTACAGTTTATCTATCTCTGTCGCTGATGAGGGATTCACATGTGATAAATGCAGGGAAATAGTTAGGCTGACAGAGAAGATTTCAGAATTAGAGACACGCATCCAAACTTTAATTGAGGACAGTAAGAATATTAGGGCTCTAGATACGGCTTTGGATGCGTCTAGCTCAGGGATTCCTGTACATTGTTCGGTTCCGGAAACAGAGCCCCTGCAGCAGGGCAACTGGGTGACGGTGAGGCAGCGTAGTCGTGGGTCAAAACACCGCTCTTCTGTTCAGATCAAAACATTAAACAGGTTCTCCCCACTCAGTGATGCACCCACTGAGAAACCTGATGAAAGTGCTCTAGTTATTGGATATTCTATTCTACGGAACGTGAATATAGAGACACCAGCCACCATAGTCAAATGTTTACCGGGAGCCAGAG
Organism: Carassius carassius; assembly: GCF_963082965.1. Classification (NCBI taxonomy): domain Eukaryota; kingdom Metazoa; phylum Chordata; class Actinopteri; order Cypriniformes; family Cyprinidae; genus Carassius; species Carassius carassius. Next base: position 33,654,808 of record NC_081766.1, on the reverse strand, counting down.
CGCCTGACATCTTGGCAAATTTAAAAGTGCTGGCTAATGCTAAACGTAAATACAGTAAGATTGTTATTCATGCCGGCGCTAATGATGTTCGACTTCGCCAGTCGGAGATCACTAAAAATAACATTAAAGAGGTGTGTGAACTTGCAAGCACGATGTCAGACACTGTAATATGCTCTGGTCCCCTCCCTGCTTACCGTGGTGATGAGATGCATAGCAGATTGTCATCACTCAATGGCTGGATGTCTAAGTGGTGCCCACAGAATAACATAGGTTTCATAGACAATTGGACGAGCTTTTGGGGCAGACCTGACCTGTTTAAAAGAGATGGTCTTCATCCCTCCTGGGGTGGCGCCACTCTTCTCTCTAGAAATATGGCAAATAGTCTTAGTGTTTATACTTGACTAACTAGGGCCCAGGTCAGGAAGCAGACAGACTGGCTAAACCGACCGTCTGCTAGCCGCCTCCCGTCACAGAGGTCAGTTAATTCTCAGCACATAGAGACTTTTTCACCTAGATATCACACTATAGAGACTGTGTCTGTTCTCCGAACTAGAAAAAACAAAAAACGTTCAAACCAATTTAAGATTAACAATTTAATTGAGGTTCAACAAATACAAAACAGAAGCAATATGGATAAACAAATGATAAAGCTTGGCTTATTGAATATCAGATCCCTTTCTATGAAAACACTTTTGATATGATCACTGATCATAATATAGATGTCCTCTGTTTGACAGAAACCTGGCTAAAACCTGATGATTACATTACTTTAAATGAGTCTACCCCCCAAGATTACTGTTATAAACATGAGCCGCGTCTAAAAGGCAAAGGTGGAGGTGTTGCTTCAATTTATAACAACGTTTTCAGGATTTCTCAGAGGGCAGGCTTCAAGTATAACTCGTTTGAAGTAATGGTGCTTCCTATAACATTATCCAGAGAAACAAATGTTAATGATAAATCCCCTGTTATGTTTGTACTGGCTACTGTATACAGGCCACCAGGGCACCATACAGACTTTATTAAAGAGTTTGGTGATTTTACATCCGAGTTAGTTCTGGCTGCAGATAAAGTCTTAATAGTTGGTGATTTTAATATCCATGTTGATAATGAAAAAGATGCATTGGGATCAGCATTTATAGACATTTTGAACTCTATTAGAGTTAGACAACACGTTTCAGGACCTACTCATTGGCAAAATCATACTCTAGATTTAATACTGTCACATGGAATTGATGTTGATGGTGTTGAAATTATTCAGCCAAGTGATGATATCTCAGATCATTATTTAGTTCTGTGCAAACTTCATATAGCCAAAATTGTAAATTCTACTTCTTGTTACAAGTATGGAAGAACCATCACTTCTAACACAAAAGACTGCTTTTTAAGTTATCTTCCTGATGTAACCAAATTCCTTAGCATATCCAAAACCTCAGAACAACTTGATGATGTAACAGAAACTATGGACTCTCTCTTTTCTAGCACTTTAAATAAAGTTGCTCCTTTACGCTTAAGGAAGGTTAAGGAAAACAGTTTGACACCATGGTATAATGAGCATACTCGCACCCTAAAGAGAGCAGCCCGAAAAATGGAGCGCAGCTGGAGGAAAACAAAACTAGAGGTATTTCGTATTGCTTGGCGGGAAAGTAACATATCCTACAGAAAAGCATTAAAAACTGCTAGATCCGATTACTTTTCTTCTCTTTTAGAAGAAAACAAACATAACCCCAGGTATTTATTCAATACAGTGGCTAATTTAACGAAAAATAAAGCCTCAACAAGTGTTGACATTTCCCAACACCACAGCAGTAATGACTTTATGAACTACTTTACTTCTAAAATTTATACTATTAGAGATAAAATTGCAACCAGTCAGCCGTCAGCTACAGTATCACATCAGACAGTGCACTATAGACCCCCTGAGGTACAGTTCCACTCATTCTCTACTATAGGAGAGGAAGAATTGTATAAACTTGTTAAATCATCTAAACCAACAACATGTATGTTAGACCCTATACCATCTAAGCTCCTAAAAGAGGTGCTTCCAGAAGTCATATATCCTCTTCTGACTATTATTAATTCCTCATTGTCATTAGGATATGTCCCCAAAACCTTCAAACTGGCTGTTATTAAGCCTCTCATCAAAAAACCACAACTTGACCCCAAAGAACTAGTTAATTATAGACCAATCTCGAATCTCCCTTTTCTGTCCAAGATACTAGAAAAGGTGGTATCCTCACAATTATATTCCTGGTATATGTGAGGATTTCCAGTCAGGATTTAGACCGTATCATAGTACTGAGACTGCTCTCCTTAGAGTTACAAATGATCTGCTCTTATCATCTGATCGTGGGTGTATCTCTCTATTAGTTTTATTGGATCTTAGTGCTGCGTTTGACACAATTGACCACAACATTCTTTTGCATAGACTTGAAGACTTTGTTGGCATCAGTGGAAGTGCATTACCATGGTTTAAATCGTACTTATATGACCGCCATCAGTTCGTAGCAGTGAATGAAGATGTATCCTATCGATCACAAGTGCAGTATGGAGTACCTCAAGGCTCAGTACTAGGGCCGCTACTCTTCACGCTTTATATGTTACCCTTGGGAGATATCATCAGGAAACATGGTGTTAGCTTTCACTGTTATGCTGATGATACTCAGCTCTATATTTCTTCGCAGCCCGGTGAAACACACCAATTTGAAAAACGAATGGATTGCATAGTCGATATAAAAAACTGGATGACGAGTAATTTCTTACTGCTAAATTCTGAAAAAACAGAGGTGTTAATTATAGGACCTAAAAACTCTGCTTGTAATAACCTAGAACACTGTCTAAGACTTGATGGTTGCTCTGTCAATTCTTCGTCATCAGTTAGGAACCTAGGTGTGCTATTTGATCACAATCTTTCCTTAGAAAGCCACGTTTCTAGCATTTGTAAAACTGCATTTTTCTATCTCAAAAATATATCTAAATTACGGCCTATGCTCTCAATGTCAAATGCAGAAATGTTAATCCATGCATTTATGACCTCAAGGTTAGATTATTGTAATGCTTTATTGGGTGGTTGTTCTGCACACTTAGTAAACAAACTACAGCTAGTCCAAAATGCAGCAGCAAGAGTTCTTACTAGAACCAGGAAGTATGACCATATTAGCCCGGTCCTGTCAACACTGCACTGGCTCCCTATCAAGCATCGTATAGATTTTAAAATATTGCTTATTACTTATAAAGCCCTGAATGGTTTTGCACCTCAGTATTTGAAGGAGCTCCTTTTACATTATAATCCTCTACGTCCGCTACGTTCTCAAAACTCAGGCAATTTGATAATACCTAGAATATCAAAATCAACTGCAGGCGGCAGATCCTTTTCCTATTTGGCGCCTAAACTCTGGAATAACCTACCTAACATTGTTCGGGAGGCAGACACACTCTTGCAGTTTAAATCTAGATTAAAGACCCATCTCTTTAACCTGGCATACACATAACGTACTAAGATGCTTTTAATATCCAAATCCGTTAAAGGATTTTTAGGCTGCATTAATTAGGTAAACCGGAACCGGAAACACTTCCCATAACACCCTATGTACTTGCTACATCATTAGAAGAATGGCATCTATGCTAATATTTGTCTGTTTCTCTCTTGTTCCGAGGTCACCGTGGCCACCAGATCCAGTCTGTGTCCAGATCAGAGGGTCACTGCAGTCACCCGGATCCAGTACGTATCCAGACCAGATGGTGGATCAGCACCTAGAAAGGACCTCTACATCCCTGAAAGACAGCGGAGACCAGGACAACTAGAGCCCCAGATACAGATCCCCTGTAAAGACCTTGTCTCAGAGGACCACCAGGACAAGACCACAGGAAACAGATGATTCTTCTGCACAATCTGACTTTGCTGCAGCCTGGAATTGAACTACTGGTTTCGTCTGGTCAGAGGAGAACTGGCCCCCCAACTGAGCCTGGTTTCTCCCAAGGTTTTTTTCTCCATTCTGTCACCGATGGAGTTTCGGTTCCTTGCCGCTGTCGCCTCTGGCTTGCTTAGTTGGGGACACTTCATCTACAGCGATATCGTTGACTTGATTGCAAATAAATGCACAGACACTATTTAACTGAACAGAGATGACATAACTGAATCCAATGATGAACTGCCTTTAACAATCATTTTTGCATTATTGACACTGTTTTCCTAATGAATGTTGTTCAGCTGCTTTGACGCAATGTATTTTGTTTAAAGCGCTATATAAATAAAGGTGACTTTGACTTTGACTTTGGCATGTACAAATTGATATCAGTGTTTGTTACCATCCAACTGCACCATTCCAACTCAACAGAAATTACTAAACATTCTGGTATATCTGCATGTAAACCTTGTAACAGTCACCGCCTGTCGCAGGATCTTTTAGGACTGGTGGGTGCTATTTTCCTCCTAGCCACTAGGAGGATGCCGGAGGGCACATGGTACGGGATAAAACAGTAAGCATCAGAGTAAGGGTTTTGGTAGAGGATTGGTTTTGGGATGTAGGTATTGTTCCTCAGCTGCGGATGTAGCTACGTGCATGGACCAAAAACCTTGCTTATACTACTGGAGCACTTGTATGATTTGTTTGACGAGAGAAATAATGACTCACCAAACAACTAAGCATTGGACAACCTCATATTTCATCATGGTCCACCTTGGCACCTACAGATAAGACTGACCTTTTTCATTTTCTGAGCTATTGAGGCTTGTGGACCTCAGATGACTGTGTTGGACATTTCGATGCACCCATATGTATATATAAGGGCATGACTGAAAATAATGAAGTGATCGCTGTATAACAAGTGTATGTTTTGTGATATATTGGGTTTTGGTACACTGTTAAAAATGTATTGTATTTTTACAGGAAAATCCTGGCAACTAATTGCCATGAATTTACAGCAAGTAATATAGAAGAAACATACAGGTGATTTAATACAATAAAAATCTGTGTTTATACAGCAGTGTTGCTGTGATTACAGTAGCATTGATACAATAAAATGTTGTATTTTGTATTGTTGTCGTACAATCCTCAACAGTGGTGACAATCCCGAAAAACAGAATTGCAGCAATGCATGCTGGGAGCCATGAACATGTTTTGTATGCTGGCATGAAACATGTCACCATTGTTGTGTTTCATTTGCCAAATGTTGATGTCTGTGAGTTTATAAATAACCTAAAACATGTTTTAAACAAAATGTTAGCAAAGACAATATTTATACACTGTTAAACATTAGTGTATGAACCACAACAGTATTTTAAATTACTTATTTTTATATCAGTTGGTTCACTTAAACCATTTTAGTGCAGTCAGTAGGTTGCTATTAAAACAGACTTGCTGATCTGCTTTATGTATGCAGAAATGTTTTCTGAAAGCAACTGCTGCAGAAAAAAGTATTGCAGCAAAAGTTGAGGGTCAAGAGCACAACTGAAGCAAACCCTGATCTCTATGATGGTGATCTCAAAAAAACATTTTCAATAAGACATCAACATCTTAACCTCTGTGAATTCTCAATAAGAACTTCTGTAGATGCATGACAGAAATAAAATCATTCTGGTTAGTATTACTATAAGTGAAGCTGGTAATGCTGTTTGTGGAGTTGTAGTTTGGGTTCTTATTTCTCTTTCTTTCGTGATTGTTCACAGCAGGTGATTGAATGACTGAGAGAATGTTGCAGGAACATTTTACTAACCTTAAAATAACATTATACTAATATGGAAACTGGAGTTCTTATGTTAGAAAGAATATGAAAGTACCAGTTTTAATGCTATCCCACAATGCTTTGTGGTGTCTGTAAAACAATGCTTCTACAGTGTAGTTACAATAATATTACAGGACTGTCCTTCAATTTCCCATCATGCATTTGCATTTACAATAAAAACCATGAATACAAGTGTATTGTTGTAAAATGTATTGTAAAATTACATCAATTGCTAACAGTGTAGGTATGAGTCAAACTTTGAATATATGAAGAAAGAAACATTGCACTCATTTGTGGAAGTGTTTACTTTAGATCTTTAGAGTTCAATTGAGTATTGCACACAATATTACCCCTTTTTTATATAGCTGGACTAGTGCAAAGAATCTGACAGTTATAACCTCCATGGAGTATTCAGATGAAGTTTATCTCAAGGTGCTGATTTGTATTTTTTTTTATAGATAGGACAGTAATAAACCACGAAAGTGACGTGACATACAGCCAAGTATGGTGTCCCATACTCAGAATTCGTGCTCTGCATTTAACCCATGCAAAGAGCACACACACAGCAGTGAACACACACCCAGAGAAGTGGGCAGCCATTTATGCTTCAGCACACGGGGAGCAGTTGGGAGTTCAGTGCCTTGCTCAAGGGCACCTCATTCGTGGAATTGCCAGCCCAAGACTTAAACCCACAACCTTACAGTTAGGAGTCAAACTCTCTAACCACTAGGCCACAACTTCCCCATGGTGCAGATCTGGCACATGTCCACTCGTCTGAAGCACCTGAATCTTATTAGAACATTCTCGAACATTCCACAGCGTTCCTTGACTGCAGCCGGAGGGCATCATGAAGGACTTCAATGAGAGAGTTTACTAATCAGCATCCTGTTCACCAGCAGAGCCCAGGGGGCCAAAAGCAATAAGAAAAACAAGAGAAACAAAACTGAGCCAAGCTCCAAAAATGCCACAAACACAGAGACCACCAAAAGTCTACAGGCTACATATCAAGCCACATGTTACAATTGCTGTGTGATTTCTTTTAAATAAAAATACAGTTCAGCACAGATTTAAAGAGAATCCTTATTATGGAAATTATATACTGTACTTTAAAAGAATATGAACGAACAAGAGCTGAATGTAATGTTTTTGGACACTTAATTTCATATTTACTATAATACATTGTTATGTCAGTAAAAATTTATTATATTTATTTAAACACAGTTAGCTGAAATTAAGATGGTGTATTAAGATAACACCACTGCTCTGTTTATCCACTTCCACTTCTTTATTCCAAGGATTTTCTTCTTTCTCCTTTCAGCATGACATTAGCCCACAGCACTGCTTCACACAGAGTGGCCTGCTGGACAACAAATGTGCATCCTACACTGCTCCAAGCCTTCACCAACTGCTTCTCTGCCATCAACCTCACCCACCTTCCTCTGGCTGGGCCGCCCAAGCCTTTCGCTCCCCGCTGGGCAACGGAGCGACACAAGGCTGGATGTGTTTGCTGCTTGAGCGTGAGCCACTGCAATCAGCCACCCCCACCTCACTCCACATGCAGGATGTCCATGTGTGACCGTCCTTGAGAAGGTGGCCCACCAACTTGGCAAAAGCTTTAGAGGAGGATGGAAATTTGCCATCTTTCCTTTTGCCTGATCTCACATATTCAGAAATACCTTGGGTTTATGCTGACAAATCAAATGTTATTGGCTGGATTATGCAAGTAAGTCAAACCATCAGTCTCCTCATTGGCACAGAAGGCTTTCTACATCGTCAATAAAAGACTAACCAACTAAACAGAAAATCTAGATTTGGGCCTCAGGGCTTCTGTGGCCAAGACCAGTCCCTACTGTCCAGTTCACACCTACCTCCAGCTCCTTACCTTATCTGTCTGCCTTCTGGGAGATGTCTCTGTGGAAATCAGCAATATTAATGACCATTAATCAAATCTGCAAAGCACACCTTTCTACATTTACAAACCGCAAGGCCAGGTTACAAGTACCTACTGGTTTTTGTGCTCATGTTTAATAGCATCCCATTCTATACAGATTTAGAGTTATTGATGGCAATAAAGCAGAGACATGTGCTTAGAAACAACACCCAGAAGAGCATAGTGCCTGCTCCATTACATAGCCTAATAACACTGACAGCTGAGCGCAGATAACCTCCGGCCCCCTGTTGCACTGCATCTTTACAGATGGCCATTAACAGGAGAAAGTGTGCCCTTTTTCCAAGGGAAAATATATAAAGCTTCAAATCAGGCCTTTGTTTTTTTTTTCTCTTTGCAGTTTTGGCACATGCAAGTTGAGTGGGAATTACAGTCCAGATATACACAAACTCAATTCTGTTATAACACATTTTCTTCCCATAAAACACACCAAATTATGAATAAGAATGAATAACGGTAATGAATAAAGAACATGACCACATACTGTAGACCTTGGCTAATTATGTTAATTTCCTGACATAAAACACTCTACCCTGAAACTTCTCTGTTCTCTGTAACATACTTGCCAAACACTCAAACTGAATTTCACCGAATTTCAACCTTGCTTTAGCCTTGACTGTATACCAGAAACATATTCCAGTAATATTATTAAAGGTGTAATAAAAAAAAACATCCAAGTGGCAAACAAGTTACATGGCCACACTTGACCGCAATACACCAAAATTGACATTGAATTGACAAATGTTTAGCCATTTCTTACAGATCCAATTAACAATTAACAGTCTTACCTAGCATATGATTGGCCACATGTATCTGAATGTCCCATTTACTGTAGAAGACCATCTGACACTTGATGCACTGGTAAGTCTTCTTCTAAACAGTGGGGGAAAAGAAATAGCAAATAGAAATTAATAGTGTTGGACAATTGATGCTGAAACAAGACAATACACATCCCTTGTACTATGGTATATGTCAGTTTTTACAGTCCTCTAGGTAACACTTTGTTTTGATGGTCCCCTGAAACTAACAAGCAACAAGTTAGTTGACATGTTGTGGCAAAGTTACTTATAGTCATCAGAATGTCTAAATGGGACCATCAAAATAAAGTGTATTCATCCTCTTTAATTGTGTAAATGGTACTACCCAATAAAAACCTTTAGCAACAATAACTATCACTATTAATGTACTGAGCATGCACTATATGATTGCTATAAGCAACATCTTACCTCGTCACTTTGGCTTGGGCTAACTCTTGACATGGGGGAGCCATCAGGGGTCCGTAACAGAGCAGCTTCTGGTGTTTGGTCTCTGTGCACTGTCTGTAGGTGTGCTTGAAGCTCTGCCTCTGACTCGAATTTAACATTGCAACTAGAACAGCGGGTCTTGGTAATAGAGGGTGATACTGATGAAGATGATGAGGAAGAACAGAGAGCCTTTCTCTTCACAGGACCAGGGCTAAGGCTCTCTCCTTGGGTCCATCCAGCAGCAGGACCCATTGAGGTTTGAGCCCCTTGATGCAACAGTTTCCCTCCATTTAGGGTAAAGTTCTTGCTACTAGCGGTATTGACACACAGCGTGCAAAGACCATATGTCAAACCATTAATTTCAAGTTTCACCAAGTCCTGCTTAGAGTGGAACTCTTTGAGACATGCAGCACACTTAACGACTTTCTGACTTTGACTATGTTGAAATTCTGTTGCAGCTGAGTATGCAGTTGGTTGATTTATAGATGCCACTCCAGTTTTTTGCATGTGAAAGGTACCATGGATCTTGAGTTCTACAGTTGAGGTGACAGTCTGCATGCAGACCACACAGCGGAAGCCAGTCAAAGAATTGCGCAAATCTGGATGCATCTGACAATGTTCCAGGAAGTCTTCCTCACTCTGCAGCGGTAATTTGCAAATCCGACAGCTTCCAGTGTCCAGGCTTTTGCTGTGAGTGACCTTGTGTTCTGTAAGAGTAAGTAGGGAAGGGAAGCGCTCTCCACAAATGGGACACATGTAGTGTTTAACAGGTCCTAAGTGTGTTTGCATGTGCTCCCGAAGTCCTCCCTCCGAGAAGAATGTTCTAGAGCAGACATTGCATTTGTGGTTTCCCTTGATCATTTCAGCCTTTCTTTTGTGCATAGCACTCTCTCCTGGTCGAATGTTATGATCACGAAATTGGTGATTGGTTAGGAGGGACTCCATGGTATAGGATGCACCACAGATGTCACAGCTATACATGACCTCCGAGGTATCAAAGTCTTCTTCGCTACCATCTCGACTGTTATGAGACTCCCACGCTCCGGTGCCTCCGTGGCTGTTGGTCAGAAAGGCCTGTAAGTCTCCATCATCTTTGGCAACTGAATCACCGCTACCAGAAGTGGATCCATTGGTGTTGCAATTCTGGGTCTTTCCCTCAGACACACAGTGCTTTTCACAAAGGTGACGTTCTAGCAGATAAACAGCATGGAAGGCTTTGCAGCAAAAGTGACAATTGTACTTTTTGCTATGGGTGGTAATATGACACTGAAGCTCTACTTCTGTGCCAAAGGACTCACCACAAAAGATGCAACGGTGTGAGCAACCCTGATTTTCAAGGTGACTATGTTTGACATGCATTTGAAGGTCAGCCTCATGCCTGAAATCCCAGTTGCAAGAAGTACATCGGTATACCTTTTTCTCATTACTGTGCTTCACTGCAAGATGGAGTTGAGTTGACACTTTAGAGTCAAACACTTCCTGGCAAAGAGTACAGCGAAAAAACACAAAGGTGTGCATATCCAGAAGGTGCTTCTGCAAATCATCCACAGATGTGAACTGCTTGTCACAACTTTCACAGATGTAGTATGTGGACATAATGGTGAAATGAACAGTCACATGTTTTAGAAGAGACTCCTGGTTAGGAAAGTCCTTGTTGCACTGTGGACAGGTTAGCTGTGGCACGACACCATCAAGGTGGGTCTTTAGGTGTGTCTGGAAAAGGTCTAAGCTGGTGTACTTAGCACCACACTGGTTACAAATGAACTCACTTGAACATAAGGAGATGCTTTTCTGTTTGAATAGTGGGGCCTGTTCTACAGAGACTGGAGATGATGGGCTGAGAACTCGTAGAGATCTTCTCCCATTGTTGATATAATTCAGAGCAAGAGGGATGTTCTTGTGGTTCTCCTTTATGTGCTTGTTAAGCTTCATGACACTGTTAAAAATGGGGGAGTTGGTACAGTAAGAGCAGGAGTAGATCTCCACAATGGGATCTTTTGGAGTAACCGCTAGAGGAGAATCAAACTTTACGCCAGAGTCACAGTGAGTCTGTCTGACATGTTCTTCTAGAGTGGCCTCAGTCAAAAATCCCATAAAGCACTTGGGGCAAAAGAATGCATTGCTTTCTTTAGTGACTGGATTAGGAAAGCCATGGGAGCAGCGTATGTGCTCTTGCAGAGCATTAAGATCTCCAAGCACCTCTGGGCAGAAATTGCACTGCAGCAGGTCATCGGACAGGTTAGTCAGTACATCTGCGGGATCCTTGGCATTGTGGATCTGTTTCAAGTGCTCGTTCAAATTACAAAGTGATGGAAGGATATCCTGGCAAAATTGGCAAGTATGAGCCTGCTCTGGCTTGTCAGCATGTTTGGTCTTAAGGTGAATCTGCAGCACGGCAAGGCTTGAGAAAACTTGTTTATTGCAGTAAATGCAGCTGTATTCGATTTTTGGCTGTTTGGCAGATCGCCCATGCAGGTTGTTGTGAGTGGCCCTCTTTCTTCTCCCACGTGTCTTGGGCACTGTAGAAGCAGCTTCCGCCATGGTCGAACTGTCAACAGAAAGATTAGAATCTGGTGTAGTGCTTGAAACAGAAGTATAACCTACAGGCAACACATAGGGGCTATTACTGGACTCTGGAAGCTGGTGTTTATCCATGTGAGTGTACAGCTCCTCTACAGTGGGGAATTGCTCAGAGTACACAGTGCATGTGTTGCTTTTTGTATCTCTCCCATGCACCTGATCGATGTGGCTCAGAAGCGTTCCTTCATCACTGAACGGCTCGTGGCAGTAGATGCACTGCAGACCAGGTTCAAGACTCCTTCCGACAGGAGAAGAGCACTCTGGGTGGCTTTCTGCAATGTGCTTCTGCAGTTCCTCAGGCATGTCGAAACCCTCCTCACAGCGGCTGCATTTGCGTGTCTCTTTCAACCTCCACTCTTTAGGGGACCTTGTAACCACTCCATCCTTCCCACGTTCATGCACCTGCATGTGTCCGTGAAGCAAGTTGTTGGACAGAAAACCCCGGCGGCAGACTGGGCATTTATGGGGCTTGTTGGCAGCATGCGTTTTCATATGGATCTTTAGATGGTCACTGCGTGAGAAAGCAGAGTCACAGTCTCCACAATGGTACTTTTTGTCACCAGTGTGAAGCTTGATGTGTCGGTCACGGCTGCGCTTGTGCTTGAACAAGCGACTGCAGAATGTGCAGCTGAAGGGAAGTTTATCTCTGTGACTCTGCTCGTGGCACGTAAGGAAGCTCAGGCGACTGAAGGATTTTGCACAGAACTGGCATGGGTAGGGTAGGCCTGCACCTCCTTCATCCTCACCATATTCATAGTCATCGACATGGCCTGGAGAAGTGTGGTCTTTACTAGATGGCGACGATGTAGGCCAAGAGCACAGTGGGTCATCTTCTATATCAGTTCCATCTGTCAAAAACACCCAGAAGATAAGACAGAATGCATTACCTTTTAAACAAAACAAACTTTTTTTGTGAGACATCTCTCCATTCAAAATTATATTCGTTTTTGTGAGATAAAGTTAAACTTCAAGGCAAGGTCCATTACACCATGTATTCCAATAATATTTGCTTGTGTACTAATAATTAAAGCTACTCTAATTAACTACTAATTAACTATCATGTTCTAACTCTTTCAAACTATCATGCACAATGAGTTCCCACAGATAATATATTTGTTTTGCATATCTGTCATCATTACTTTCAGCGAAAAAATAAAAAATATGTTGTAGAAAAAAAATATATTTTGAGATTAACTGATACAGTATTTCACTGACCCCTGCCTCACTGAAGCTGTGATGTGTTTGTTTAATGAAACAGCCGGTGTGTCAATATGTGTAAAAAATTATCTGTGCCCCATAAACTGCTCTTTGTATGCAAAATTTTATTTAATTCTGCTTTGAAACAATGTATATCTTGATGTGTCCTGTAGAACTACATGACTTTAAAACAAAGTTCAGTCGTTTTTAATCATTTGCTCTGTGCATGAGTGTATCTAAAGCATTTGTGGAGATTTACTTGAAGTACATACCCAACATTGTTTTAAATCAATTTAAAAGTTAACTAGCCTCAGAAATATAAAAAAGGGCCAAGTTGGTCAACATATTAACTAGATTGCTGCTGGACGACAGTGATATCAACTATTAAGTTTGATATTTGTATATTAAACTAATTGAATATGATTATAGTCAGCGCTGGAAATGACTAAAACTAAAAGGTTTATTCTCTTAAAGGGTTAGTTCGCCCAATTTGCTAAATTATGTCATTAATTACTTACCCTCATGTTGTTTCAAACCCGTAAGACCTCCGTTTATCTTTGGAACACAGTTTAAGATATTTTAGATTTAGTCCGAGAGCTCTTAGTGCCTCCATTGAAGCTTTGTGTACAGTATACTGTCCATGTCCAGAAAGGTAAGAAAAACATCATCAAAGTAGTCCATGTGACATCAGAGGGTCAGTTAGAATTTTTTGAAGCATCGAAAATACATTTTGGTCCAAAAATAGCAAAAACTACGACTTTATTCAGCATTGTCTTCTCTTCCATGTCTGTTGTGAGAGAGTTCACACAGCTTCAATGGAGGGACTGAGAGCTCTCGGACTAAATCTAAAATATCTTAAACTGTGTTCCGAAGATAAACGGAGGTCTTACTGGTTTGAACATGAAGGTGAGTTATTAATGACATAATTTTCATTTTTGGGTGAACTATCGCTTTAACTCTTTACATTTAAAGCATCCACCGCAGCCATCAATGCACCACTTCTGTACAGATTCTCCACCTTCAACAATAAAATCCAAGACAATCAATGTCAGACTTGAAAATGCCTGGTGTGAAAAAGTCAGTACACCCCATGAAATATGTAGGTTAAAACATACACACACACAAACAAACACGTATTAGCACTTCATAGTTTCTGGATTCTGGTGTTGATTTGTTATAATGTGGTATCCACTCCCAGGTATCTGTCAGAACAGACAAATGACCACTTTAAAATAGATAGTGTAAAAAAAAGCCTCAAACTGTAGGATGTTGTACACTCTCATACATACATACAACCCATCAACCCAATTCTTGTGCATATCCCTTTAAATACAGTAATGGAGTGAATTGCCAACCAATAAACTGCCACAAGGTTTTGCTGGGAAAGAGAAAAACAAGGGGAAATAGCAATGATTTATGAGACATCTTCAAGCAACCATCTCACATATTCATGTCTCTTCCATTGTTTTTACCTCGGGATCTGCCACGGTAGCATGCATTTATGAACAGCTTGGCAGCATATCTTCAGGAAACAGATAACAATGCAGGTTGACCTGCTGTTCCTCTAAACACACAGCTTTACGCAGCTCAGCCCAAGATACACATTCTGACTAATTCTGCCTTTCCTATATTGACTGCACAGTTTGGAACATTCTGATCTAAAATATGAACAATGCTCAGTTGCAATGTTAACACAAATGTAATACAACAAAATATATAAGTAGTACTTCCGATCAACAGTCCAATTGTAACTATTCAAGATCAATGTCAGGCTTGTCTAGTGCTAACAGACAAGAGTGTGAACACTGACTGATGGGTTCAGAGTCAGGGCAAAAGAAAAGCATGTTTTTGTCTCTCTAACTTGTCTTGTTTTTTTTCCTTCCTTCACTCAGACGAGAAATGTGCAGGACACTAGCCGCCTGAGTAAATAAAAGCCAGAGTCTCATGGGTCCTCATCCCCGGCTCATGGCAGCGTGTGCCTGCCAAAGTGGATGCTGGTCCTGAAAACCTACACCCTACAGCTGAGGGTCTGTCTTTGTTGGCCTGCCAAAGCCTTCCTGAGCATCACTGTCCAACATCCTGCCACTTCTACAGAGGAAGACCTCCATCTTATGGGTTGACGTTGGTGCATTTTTTTATGCAAACAGTGTATGTAGTGCTCAAAGCAACCTCTCTGCACAGCTGGAAACACTTTTGACATCAGCTTTATGATTGCTTGGAAATGGAATAATGCATTTTAATAGTTCAGACCAGCTGCTGTTGCTCCATCCAACAGTTAAACAAAGGTGCTCCTCCATGATATCATGCTCATTTTCTGAGCTGATCGACAGTTAACAAACGCTGAAAAAGCTAAATTGTAAAATTAATTCTCATTATCTTATGATTACATTTTTAAACATAACATTTTTAAATCAAAACTAGAGTCATTTTTCAGTACTCTAATGTACTGGGGAAAAAAACCAACAACAACAGTGCCATGTATTTAAAGTGTATTTATATATATTATATATATATTATTATTATTTTTCAGTGTATTACGCATAGACAAGGAATAATAATGGCTTCTATGTACTGTAAATGAACCATTTTAACCTAATTTTGGTAATTGTTTATTGCTGGTAAAAATAAATAAATAAAATAAATAAATAAATAAACTATGTCTATAGATGTTGAATAGTTAGTTGAATAGTTACCAGATTGTCAAATATTGTATTTTTGTTAAGATTTGGATGTTTAGCTATAATGTAAGGCACAATGCACTGCGGATTACTAATATGCCCACTGGTGTGGTCACTCTAAAGAAGGAAGCAGACAGGAAGAAATTACATGAAAACATGTTAAAAGGGAAATGTCATCGTACAGAGGAAGATGTTATGAGCTGTTTGTAAAACAGCTCATAAACAGTTTGTAAAAAATAAATAAATGCATGTACTGTAGGCCACAATACAAGTGCAAAGTTTACAATATTAATAATTTTACATTTAAATAAATTTGTTTTTTTAGGATGATGTTTTACATTTCTCTGTATCCTTCCTGGCATCATGCAAAAGTTATGTATGAGGTCTAGATTGTAGCTAAAGACCTCCTCCTCATATCTCCATCTATCATCATTTCTAGCAGGCTTCAGCTAGGACTGTTTAATCTTGTTTAGGAGGCCAGTTACTGACTCTTCAGCTATGATTGCATCATGCTGACCTAAATTCCTGGACCACTGAGAAAAACATAATCTAACCAAACATCAGTATAAAAGAGTTTGTTCCCATACCAGAAAACCAGTAAAATAACTTCAGTATATATATACTACCAATTTTATGAGATCTGGATATGATTGCAGTTGTGAAGGTTTTGGGAAATTGTAAAGTCTGTAACCTTAAAAAAAATCAAAATAAATAAACACACACACACACACACACAAATATATATAATGCAGTTAGTTCAACTTAAGACTGTTTGTATGTTTTGCTCGCTTGTTGTTTTAATGTGTCTGCCTCAGTAACTAAAGTTACACTTGTCAAGAAATGAGTAAGTAAAGTTAGTATGTAACGTAATAATGTAAGGTTAGACACTTAGCTAAAAGTTATATATAAGTTTGCTATTATCGATGTAAATCAACCATGTTTTACTGTGTTAGTTTGACGCTTTTCATGTTTTTTTTTAGCTGCTCGTCGCTGTACTGTGGCTCATAAAGGTAGCCATGAACATCCGTTTCTAACATAACTTCGTCTAAATCAAAATCCTCCCCAATGCATCCGTCTGAAAAATCTGTATTTTCCTCCATATTTTCGAAAAGTTTCTCCCGGTGAAATCAAACGCACGGGCACTGATCTGTGATAGGTCTGTTAGCGCATTAGGCACAACCCCCTATGGGCAGACTGCTTGTGCTTGTAGTCTTTACAGAAATCAACCCTTTTTACACTTCCTCCTACAATGACGTCAAATGACGATTTTTGCATCATTGTAGGAGGAAGTGAAAAAGGTAAATAGTGGATTTCTCTCGTCTCAGGGGAAAATGAGAGAATGTTGCACAACCATTCAATAGTATGACTGGTTTTCTAACAATGGACCTCTTAATGCAAATGGGTGGAGTGACCCTTTAAGTGCATTTTTACGTCATAATTTTTTGTTTTTGAAAATATGGTTAAACAAGCATTAATGAACTAAAATATACTAACATTTTACTAAATATAAAATGTAATTTCTATTGAAACCTGTATGTCATTTATTTCAATAAATTTTCATTACACGTGTAATGATTGACATTTAATACAAATTTAGTCCATTTAAAATATAAAACTTATTAATACTTAATAATGATAATTTATCATATACTTAATGTACTGTATGTAATACGTGCTGGATGTGTAAATCAAACGCACTAGGAAGAAGATATATATACTGTATAGAGAGAGAGAGAGAGAGAGAGAGAGAGAGTTCTTTTAATGATCACGGGAGAACAAGGGCACATCCCACACAAATCTCCAAACATTAGAACTTAACATCAATAGCGGACAACAGGAACTGAACAGACCAGTTTTTTAAACACAAGGAAAGTAATGAGGGGAATGGAAGCAGGTGGGGATTTATCAATTAACAAAAAGAGGAACAGAACATGACCAGATAGGGATAACACAAAAGGAACAGAAAGTCCATGAATGTAACAATGTATTATTAAATATCACTAAACTATAATTTAAACATTTTACATATACTTTAGTATGTTAGTCAACATATCAAAATAAGTGTACTTTAAAGCATTACAAAAGATCATTAAATGATTAAAAATGTACTTTAAAGTAAAACATTTTATCTGACTGATTACAAGTGCACCTTTTCTCTTTAAGTACACTTAGGTGGGCTTTTTATTTTATTAACACTTTATTATATGCATCTAGAGTTTTTATTTTTAAATAAACATCTAAAAAACATTTTCAGAAAACATCTAAAGACACATTTTTTTCACCAGCACTTGACCAACTAATACTAGCACTTACTATCCTATTCTATTATTATAAAAAAAAAAAAAAAAAAACATAGATATGTGTTCTGTGCTAAACTAACTGAGACTTGTCATGGCACTTGTATACTGTTGTTGTTTCTCTTGTTGGCCTGATAGCTTCTATTGCTCTCATTTGTAAGTCGCTTTGGATAAAAGCATCTGCTAAAAGATTAAATGTAAATATATTTTTAAGATATGAAGTACATGAAAAAAAGTGGTAACTTCTAAATGAACTGAAATTATTCAAGTCAAAAATATGATTTAACAGCACTGAACCAACCTACATAAATGTATTTAATAGCATGGGTTATATCAGACATAAATAGCTCTTTAAGGTAACAACTGGAGGTTTCCACTACAAGTGCACTAGACAATAAAGCACACTTCTTTTTCAAGGGTATAGTGAGATCAGAGCTCTGGCGTCTGACATCCACAGCTTCCTGTCCATCACAGCACACAGGTGGACACCCAGAAAGACCGGTCAAATGACAGATAGGGACGTGAAATCTAGGACAGTCACTTCTTCTGTTCTCAACATTTACTGTGCGGGAAAACATCGATTGAATCTAAGAACTGCAGACTAATACTTCTGACAACTTAAATTGATCAAAACACATCTGCTTTCCTTCATTAAATGAGAAATATCAGTTTCTTCATAGTACAAGCATGACATATGATGTAAATATCAAAGTAAATATAACTTAATACTAGCAATATGCCCAGACAAACTTATCAACTTTTTTTTTTTTACTTTATTATATGATATCAATATTTATCATGATATTAATCATGAAATTATTTTACCATTAATGGGGAAGAAAAATGCTTTCCACATCTGTGTTAGACTTTGATAATGAATGTAAATATAACTTGTTTGTTCACAGAGTAGCTGGGCTCCATGAAATATATATATAATTATTATTATTATTTGAGACATGCATTTTAGTATGCAATAGTAATATATTTCTGTCATTTAATCCAAACTTTTGTTTTGGCAGTTTGTCACAAAGATCTTGAGTTTGAGTGTGTATTTGATGATAGTTTTTTCTCAAATTAAATGGTATAAAGCAGCTGAAGTGACTCTCAGAGCAGCTCAGGAGATGGAGATTGTGTGTTCGTGTCCTCATATATTGAAACGCAGCGACTGAAAACATAGTGAGCGTCACGTGTGTCTGAGTTTGTGTAGTAAACAAAACTAGTGCACTCATTCACATAGAGACACTTACAACATGCAGCCATATTTATTTCCGCTCTTAGATTAATCCATATTGAGTAGAAATGTCCAGAATGTATCATAGTCATCTACATTCATTTTAACGCAATATAGATATGATTGTTTATCGCCCAGCTCTACTTAATTCTGACTTCATCTCTTAGCTTTATCACAGATCATCAGAGTCTTTGTTTCAGCTCTCTTCTGTGATATTCAGCTCATCCTCGGGCTCATCTCAGCGTGCAGCGCTCAGGAAGTGGAAGTGCTGTTGAGCAGGTCAGGTATGAGTGAGCAAACAGGAAGGTTGCTCTGTCCGGGGCCTTGGCTGGGTCTCTGTCCCCCGCGGCCCACCGGGGGGGAGCTCAATCTGTCCCCCAGCAGAGCCTGGCCCGGCCCGCTTCACTGATTCACCAACCCTGAGCGAGTGAGGCAGAGCAGCAGCATACAACAGTTTGTGCTTGACTACAACCAAGACAGGCAGCCAATAAAAAAAAAGGAAGATGGATGAGCCAAACAAACTCCAACTGCTCATAGCAGTTCATATGTCTCACACAAAACACACTTCCCAGCATGTCTTGTTTCCACAACTTCAAAATGGCAAAGAGTGTGTGACCAGGAGCTCTAAAGGGGGCCCGAGGGGCACCAGTGACCCCGTGTCCATAAGTTTGCACTGATTTAGTTTTTCAATAACAAATAAGTATGCTCTACTTAATATTCAACAATTTGAATGCTTATTTTGAACAAAAAATAAATAAGTAATAATTATAATAATTATATATACACTGAACAAAATAAAAAAGAGTGGCCTTTTATTGTGGCCAGCATAAGACACACCTGTGCAATAATCCTGCTGTCTAATCAGCATCTTGATATGCCACACCTGTGAGGAGGATGAATTATCTCAGCAAAGGAGAAGTGCTCACTAACACAGATTTAGACAGATTTGTGAAATATTTTTGAGAGAAATAGGCCTTTTGTGTATATAGAAAAAAATATATACATATACATATACATACATACATACATACATACATACATACATACATACATACATACACACACACACACACACATATATATATTTGTATTTGTAATAACGTACATAAATTGTTTATTTTGTATTTGCCTACATTATGTATTTTAACAGTTTTATTATAAACCAATCATTATCGCCTCATTGTTTTTTTATATAATGCATTTTAAGTCATTTTAAAGGCTATTGATGGCTTAGCTCTTTTTTATAGCAACAACAACATCAAAAAAATATTAAAGTATATTAATACTTTGTAAATTATTATTTGAAGTAACAAAACCATGGTTAATTTGCAGTTACCATGGCAACAAGAACGATGATTTGCGGTGTTATTGTTGAAACCATGGGTAATTTTCGTAAAAAAAAAAAAAAAAAGGTTCACAGGAATGTGCATGAAAGTGATAAATGGGCCTATTTTTTTATCTAAATCTTCCGGGTGAACGCTGGCGCTGTTAGCTGCTGCTGCTCAGGGAGGGAATTTTAAAACTTTAAAACTTTTAGCGCTTCAAAATCGTCCTGCACTTATGAATGCATGGATGCATCTATGAACTGTTTTTATATCATTTTAAGGAGTCTGACCTCTGTATCCACGCTGATTTGGCGGGCTTGTACGCTGGTTGATCTACCTGCGTACATATGACTGCTGATGCTCTGTGCGGTTGCGGATTAACTGCCGGCTACTAAGTGTTCTTTGCGGTACCTCTGGCACGCGGTTCAACTATGAAGATCACTGAGCTACTGGTGCGGATGAACTACATCTGGGTCGTTCTTTCTGCAGTATACCACTCGGTAGCATGGGCGATACTCCAGTATTCGGCGGCGGAACTTACTCAGCTCCGTTTGCATCATTTTAATCTTCTGTCAGCTCCACATCTTCCCTTGGATATTGTGTACATTCCACGTCGGAAATATATACATCGCGGGTCTCGGCGGAGTTATAACACCGATGGCTCATGTCAAATACGGTCCTTTTGGTCATCTAAACCACGCCCACCTAGGAGGCTTACACGGACTCGCAGTGTAAATCGCAGTGTACTAATCAACCCGGCCAGATCGGTTGGCAACGATTCTGGTAAAAACTATTTTTTCTTTGGATTACTTAATATACGATCGCTTTCCACTAAAGGACCCCTGGTGTACGATCTACTGTCTGACCGTGAGTTTGACTTTCTCTGTCTAACTGAGACATGGCAGAAACCAGATGACTTTTTCCATCTAAACGAGTGTGTTCCCCCAGGATATAGTTATGTTTGTAAATCTCGTGATACGGGAAGGGGAGGGGGGCTAGCAATACTCTATAAAAAGAAATTGAAAGTATCTCAGTTAGCTTTGTCTACATATTCTTCTTTTGAGTCAATTGCCATAAAAATCAATGGTGCGATTCCAACCATCCTCATAACTATCTACCGCCCTCCCAAGAGCAATAATGCCTTTTTAACTGAATTATCTGAACTCTTAACTTACCTATGTTCCATATCTTCAAATGTCATCCTTCTGGGTGATTTTAACATTCATACAGATAATGTCAGTAATGCATTTACAAGCGAATTTCTATCATGTTTGGATTGCTTTGGTATACAACAATTTAACACACTTCCCACTCATACTAAGGGGCATACTCTTGATCTTGTTTGTTGCTCTGGTATAACACCTTTTAATTGTACTGTTTCTGATCTATCCATATCAGATCACTTTCTGGTCTCATTTTGTGCCAAACTGGACATTTTTAAGGTAAACCTGTGTCGCCCGATTACATTTCGGAATATTAAGAACATTGATTTGCCTACTCTTGCTGATGAACTTGCCATCTTTTCCAGTAAATCTGATTTCACTACTGTTGATGAACTGGTAAAATATTACAATGATGGACTGAACATGCTTTTAGATGAATTCGCACCCGTGAAAACTCGAAGGGTTTCGTTTGTGCATTCAGCTCCTTGGTTTACACCTGAACTGCGTGAACTTAAAACTAAAGGCCGTAGGTTAGAGCGGCTGTACGTCAGGTCTGGCCTTACTGTTCATAAAGAAATGTATGCTGAACATATTCAAAATTATAAAAATGCACTGGCTACAGCTAAATCCGATTACTACTCCAATGTAATTGGAGTTAGCAATGGGAACTCTAGGTCTCTTTTCTTGGTGGTAAACAATATTCTGAAACCACCTGATTCTTTGCCATCTGATATGTATTCCACTGACTTATGTGATCGCTTTTTGACTTTTTTTACATCTAAGGTTGAAAATGTACATCGGCAATTACTTACTGGTACTCTTCACAATGACTCCTGTCAGTCTATCACTCACACACCCCCCCACTCTGTCTTCTCTAACTTTACACTACCAACTATTTCAGAGATAGTGGGTCTGATAGGTAAATCTAAATCTTCGACTTGTCAATTAGACCCTCTACCAACTCCTTTAGTAAAAGCTTGTTTACCAGCCCTTTTTCCGTTGATTACTAAAATTGTTCATGCTTCA
This sequence comes from Carassius carassius, assembly GCF_963082965.1. Taxonomy (NCBI): domain Eukaryota; kingdom Metazoa; phylum Chordata; class Actinopteri; order Cypriniformes; family Cyprinidae; genus Carassius; species Carassius carassius. The sequence goes on along the minus strand of NC_081766.1, from coordinate 33,632,398 downwards.
CTTGGTTCTGGTTTTGTATCTCCATCGCTTAAATCTGCTATTATTACACCCATACTTAAGAAACCAGGGGGTGATCCATTTGATTTTGAAGATTTTCATCCAATTTCCAATTTACCATTCATCTCTAAGGTAGTTGAAAAGTGTATTGCAATTCAAATTCATGAACATCTGTCCAATAATAACTTGTATGAACAATTCCAATCTGGTTTTCGTCCCCACCATAGCACTGAGACTGCTCTTGTCAGAATAACCAATGATCTACTGTTGGCAGCTGACTCTGGGCTTTTAACTATACTTGTCCTTCTTGACCTGAGCGCTGCCTTTGATACTGTCTCACATAACATACTTCTTGACAGATTAGTTTCCATTGGTATTACTGGCACTGCTCTGTCTTGGTTTAGTTCATATCTATCTGGACGCAGTCAGCATATTCTATTAAAAGGTTTTAGTTCAAGACTATCTACAGTCACCGCTGGTGTTCCCCAGGGTTCTGATTTGGGCCCGCTTCTCTTCATTATATATATGCTCCCTCTTGGTGATATTTTAAGGAAATATGGTATTAATTTTCACTGTTATGCGGATGACACCCAACTTTACCTGTCCGCCAAACCCACCGGTTCTTTTCCTCCACCATCTTTGTCAAGCTGTTTAGCTGAAATTAAAGACTGGCTTTCAGCGAACTTCTTGAAATTAAATGGCAATAAAACTGAGGCTCTGCTTGTTGGCACTAGATCTGCTGTGTCTAAATCGAATTGTTTCTCTTTACACATTGATAATACTGCAATCTGTCCTTCCTCTCAGGTTAAAAGTTTGGGTGTCATCATGGATAGCACACTATCTTTTAAAGCTCAGATTAATAATATCACACGGATTGCATACTTCCATTTGCGCAATATTAATCGTCTACGTCCATTTCTTTCAAATAATAATACCGCAGTTCTCATTCATGCACTAGTCACCTCACGTATAGACTACTGCAATGCTCTTCTTACAGGTATTCCCTCCAAATTGCTGCATAAGCTTCAATTGGTTCAGAATTCTGCAGCTCGTGTTCTCTCTAGAACACCTTATACTGATCACATTTCTCCAGTTCTCCAGCAACTTCACTGGCTTCCAGTAAAATATAGAGTTGAATTCAAAATCTTGCTACTCACTTATAAGGCACTTCATAATCTTGCACCACAATACCTTACTCAACTTCTCCAGGTTTATACTCCTTCACGTGCACTTAGATCTTCATCTTTAATTTCTCTTGCGGTACCTCGGATTCGACTTACTACTATGGGTGCCAGATCTTTTAGTTATGTTGCCCCCCGCCTATGGAACTCTCTTCCCCTCGATGTTCGCAATAGCGATTGCTTGTTGACTTTTACAAAGCGTCTTAAGACATATCTTTTTATACAGGCTTTTTTATAATATTTTTATTGAGACTTAAATCCACTTTATATGTATATGCTGTTTGTTTTGTTGTTTGTTTTGTCTTATGCAGTGACCTGTATATTGCTTGTAAGGTGACCTTGGGTGTTCTGAAAGGCGCCATGAAATAAAATGCATTATTATTATTATTATTACCTAAATGATTTAGAATTTATTTTAATATATATTAAAAATGTATAAGGTGTGCATTGTAGCTGACACCTAAATGAACACATTACAATTGTTTTATGACTGCAAGTCTTTCTCCTCAAATGCTATTGAGTTTCAAATTTGCGTTTGAGCCCATGTGCAAAAGTAGCATAATTTACATATGATTTACAGTTTATTTTAGTAAATATCCAACATTCAATTCAATTGTGCTTTATAGCTGTCACCTAGATGAACAATTACAGTTGTTTTTATGAATGTAAGTCATTCTCCTCAAATGCTACTGACGTTATAAAAGTGTAAACCAATATCGCATGTAACTTTAGAGACGGTCCCTAAATTTGAGACTCTGGAACATCTAACGTCAAGCCAACTTTTTTTTTTTTATTGTTTTACTTTCTTTAGTTTTCTTTTCTCTGCGTCGGAATGCTGATGTCCTTTACCCGGACATAGATGTTCATCCATCAATTATGAACATTTAGCCGAAAACATGAGGTGCAATCGGTCGCGAGCGAGGATGGGAGAATGGCGGAAGTTTTTTGTTTTTTTTGAGCAACTGGGATGGTGCCCCCTCTGGGAGTTGGTGCCCAACGCAGACTGCGTACTCTGCGTGTAGGGAGCGACGGCACTGCCCATCAGTGTGAAGATGCACTGACATACCATCAAGCCTGAACACACACACACACTCACTCACTGCATTTATTAATGATTATATTTTGACGAAGGTGAGCAAAACCTGTCGTCTAAGCTCACACAAATGGAAGTTACCTATTTTCTGAGTTTGGTTAAATTAAAGCTGACTATAAGTTCACTAAGCATTTGATAAATAATAGTCTGAAAAAAAAACTAATAAAAATAATACAGTAGTTAAATAATAGGTAATGGTAGTGTAATATTAAAAATAAAGGGCGTGTCCATTCGTTATGGGGAAGGTGCCATTGTTGTATTCCATGCTCATGAATTTGGGGGCGGAGCTATCAAGATAGGGGTGGGATCCTTTTAGGTAGGGTCGTGTTTGTTTTGGTGATTTCAAATATTACCACATTTCTCAGAAATCGCTTACTGCACCTTTAAGTTTTTTTCTAAAACAGAAGACACAATTTTGCTATCATGTTGCGGGAAAATTCTTTGACTTTTTAATGTTTTGATATAGTATAGTATATTTTCTGTCCTTTAACCCTACTTCTACACCCAAAACCTAAACCTTACAAAAACCATTCTGTATTCTTATATTAAGATGTTATTTATATGTTTATTAGGCCGTTTTCCTCATGAGAACCATTGGTTGCTCCCCGTAACCTAGCTGATTTCAGGTTTTATTATCCTTGAGGGGACATTCGGTCGCTACAATGTGGGGAAAACCTGACTCACACGCTGACATTCTGCTTTGGTCTTTTAACTGCAGATTTTCTCTCTGTCTGTTTTACTGCACGAACTCTAATCCACTCCAGATGAACTAACATCTCTGTTTCTCCACAGTCATATTCATCTCACCCTGCCTTATTCCTCAGTACAGAAGAGAGACACAAGTACAGACAAACAACGGACAGAACAATAAAAACAAAGAATAGACGTTAACATCTTTATTAAAATGGGGTGTTTCATTGCATTCAATGCATCTCTATATCTATATGTGTGACCCTAGAGCACAAAACCAGTCTTAAGTTGCTGGGGTATAGTAATAGCTAAAATAAAAACACTGTATGGGTCAAAATAATCGATTTTTCTTTTATGCCAAAAATCATTAGGAGATTAAACTAAAGATCGTGTTCTATGAAGATATTTTTGAAATTTCCTACCATAAATATATAAAAACTTATTTTTGATTAGTGATATGCATTGCTAAGAACTTCATTTGGACATTTTTTTTTTTAATTACCTGGTAGATATACAAGCAGCAATATAAAAATAAAAGCAGATGCTGAAGTGTGTGTTTCTTTAAGTCTATTCAGTTAAAATAATATACAATTACAATACAATTATAAATGGTATATCTTTATCTGGGTACACTGACAATAACAACACAACATTGTGCTTTTGTAAAAAAAACAAAACAAACAGGGTGCGCTTTCTGCTGGTTTGGTCTCCATAAACTTCTTTCTGAAACATGTCACGAAAACTAACCAAAAGTCTGCGAATACTTCACACTCAAGTGTGAGAAATATGTCTATAGAAAACTTAAAGTGTCCATTTTAAAATGAAATGAAATCCAAAATGAATCTGCTGATTAAGAAATCCCTATGAGACTAAAGCAGAGTTACAGTCTTTTCCGTCGCAGAGTTCATTATCTGCAGCCATGCCTGTGCACAAACACCCTCATCACATAGATACAAGATAATAATAATAATAATTGATTACAGAAATTTTTTTTGAATGTTTACACTGCATTATGATGAATGTTACAGTCTGTTTAGATCAGTGTTGATCTACTATCAGATAATGATGTTTATAGTGTGCTAAGCAAGAATTTACTTGATAAAATATCAGAATGTTGTTTATGAACTGTGTGGTAATACAGACAAAGCATATGTGCATGAATGAAAGTACAAAATCATGTTGTTTTTGTTTGTTTGTTTGTTTTTAGGAGTGGACAAAATTAGTATTAGTGACTGTTAATGTTGTATACATGTGCAGTTGGCCTATGTCAGTGTTTATGGAATATGATACTAATTGCTTTGAAAAGTTTAATGCTTACAGCTTGATACATGAACCCCTGGTTTCACAGATGAGGCTTAAGCCTATCCCAGACTAAAATGCATTTCTGAGCTGTTTTAACTGAAAGAACTTGCACATACCTTAAAATAGGTCAGTTCCATTGTTTTATCTCAAGATGCACCAATAATGCACATTTATAAAAATTACTTAAAACTTTACTTTTTCTAAGCTTTTTTGTTAATTTTGTTAAAATGCTTAGGTATTACAGTTGTTTTAAAGCTAAAATGCTAAACTATTCCATGTTTAACTCAAACTGAAAGATTAATTTCTATGTATCCAGCTTTATAGGGATTTATGAAGTAATTAACGATTCAAATAATTAAGTTACTTCTTGAGTATTTCGAAAAGTAATTTAAATACAATATTGATGATGTAATTAGTAATTAGTAATGAATTAATTTTTTTAAGTAACTTCCCCAACACTGGTTGAAACCCAATACTTACATTTAAAATATAAACCTATTCACTGACACCGCAGGAACTGTTCTGAGTCAAAATGCAGCAGCCATCCAGACATGCACTGCACCTAAACAAACTACTGCTGTTGTGCAGGAAGAGAAGCCTGCAAAACATTGAAAAAAAACCCAGCATACTTAGAGGCAGAAGACATGGGAGATGGGGTGGAGAAGACAGTCGCAGTGGAAAAAAGACAGTTAAAAAGAAATAATAATAATTCGCAGAAACACACATAAAGCTGCAGCACAGACAAAAGGCAACACAGACTGGTATTTGTTGAGCTGTCTACACATGATACCGTGCTGAAAGTTTATTAAACAAGAGCCATTCACGTGAAGACTCCCCACCCACAGACGAGCCGAAGCCCCGCGGCCCCCATCATTCAGACATTGCTTCATTTCAGCCATGTGTTCACCTCCCCGCCGCTCTGGCCTCCCTCATACTGCTGCAGATAAAACAGTCCCCGAAGGATCCTGCCGGTAATTTCCAATTTCTATAGAAATTCAGGTATTAGAGAAGACCGCTTGGGGACCGGCTACAATATATCTCCACCATTTCATCCGAGTGAGAGAGGAAGAAGTAGCAGAAAAAGAAGAAAAAGAAAAGAGCTGGAAGTCCCCCCCAGGGTCTCGCAGTTCAAATTTCTGAAGTTCAGAGGAGGAGGAGAGAGACGGCTCTGGGCTGAACATACGAGCATTAGAAAACCCACCACAATGAGAGAGAGAGAGAAAGAGAGAGAGAGAGAGAGAGAGAGAGAGAGAGAGAGAGAGAGGAGCATTTCCTCTCTGGTCTGGCTGCCACTGGAAGCTTTTTACAAAACATGTGTTGCTGACATGCTGACAGATTGCTCAGTGAAGTGTTCGGAGCGTGCACACACTGGCCATTTACAGGACAAGGTCCTCTACCTGAGGAGCCATGTTTTATACATACACTTAAAAAAAGACAAAGAAAAACTGATTGTAAACAAAGCAGGTTTCTTGAAGGTATAGGAACAGGGATACAGCACAGCACAACATGCAAACTTTGTCAAAATGACAATGGAAAATCTATAGAGTCTGCCGTCTGATTGAGGACCATAAGTGAGCAGTATTGACACCATCTTCATCAGCCGCTGGCTCAGAAAGTGCTGTCGTGGCAACCGAATGAAAACGGCGTATCATAATGTATTCATGATGCAGCGACCCAGGGGTTGAGAGCACGCTCTCCGGGGACCTTTTACCTAGGGCTAGACGTGTCGGAGCAAAATCACTCAATGCAGGACAAGAGCAGAATACCGAACAGGCCACAGGAGAGAGAAGACGAAACAGGAGAAATGAAAGAAAAGACTGATGTACATTAACAAATCGGGACACATCGGCAGCAACACACAGATGGAAATAGAGTTTTAAGACATGAAGATGGTGAATTTTAAAATCAAACTAAAACACTATCTAAAGCAATCATGAGTAGCAAATTGGAGCTCTGCAGCATCAGTCATTACTCCAGAGTCCAGTGAGAGATATACAAACAAAAATTGGTTTTGTTGAATTAGTGGCGCATTTAAATCTAATTTGTACATTTTCTTTTGTTCTGGTTATTCCCCATTGATTGAAGGGTCCAGGCACCAAATGTGCCCCAAAACCTTCTAGGTCCCACCCACTACCCAGCTGTTCATACACACATCCATGCAGTTAGTAGGTGCCACTATAATAATCACGTACTTTTTTCCAATCTACAAAAATGGCTGGCAGCAGCCAATCCAATTTCAGCAGCTACTAGGTACTAATATCTGAGAAGCTGATCATTAAGAAATTTGCTATATCAATTTCTGTCATTTAAGATTTTTTTATTAGCTTTTAACAGTAATACATGTTACAAAAATGCAATAAGAGACAAACATAAACAATGGCACAGTGGAAAGATGACAAAAATAAAGTTAGTGATGAAAGAGAAAAAGATAAATAATTACAGAGACTGGATGTCAAGAAACAATCAGGGTTCATGTGGAAACATTTTAAATAGTTTACCAATTTTTTTTGTTGTTATATAAAAATATTAATTAATATTAATAAACTAACCTGATAAAATGAGATCAAATAAACAAGCCATTTTGGTGTAGTAGGACAAAGCTGTTACTAATTCAGGTTATCATGTTTTACTCAGTAGTCTGCTCTGATATATAAGGCATTGTGTGCATCAGAGTTTAGTTCAATATAGCATGGTTTTAAGTGCCTTTTATAAATTATTGGCATGCAATACAAATATTAAAGGACATTTTTATAGTCGATTAGGCAGATTCACCAAGTAGCATATTTGCTCTAGAAGATATAAAAACTAAAGTCCTGAAAACTAGAGTATGGGAGAATGCACTGTCAGACAAACATTACTGCAAAATAATCCCAAAATCAGGATGTGCCGTTTTCCTTATGTTGCCAAATAACTCCTGCTAGCTAGCTAAATGCTATCCATTGTGTCAGTATCCCAGTCTATGTTCCCCTGTCCTGGTTTTGTGGACTCTTATTTTGAAATGTTCTTGTTCCCCTTTGTTTCTGTGTCCCCTTGTTCCTTTGTCCATCTTTTTAGTTTCTGATATAATTGGTTAGCTCATCCCTCCTTGTTACCTCATTATCCTGTCAGTATATAACTCATTCTCACATTACTATTCCCTGCTGAGTATTGTTTAGCCCATGTTGTCTTGTTTCCTGCCTTGTCTTGCCTTCGTGTATTGTTTTGGATTGTTTACCTGGTTTTGATTCTTGCTTTCATATTTTTGGATTTACCCTTTGGATTACCCTGTCTGGATATTATTCGCTCATCGAAGACCCGTGCTTGGCCTAGGATTATTCTTGTGTCTTACCCTCTATATACCTATTTGCCATTGTTTGACCCATGCATGTTATGACCACATCTCTGACCAATTAAAGCTTAATAAGTCTGTTTTGAAGGTTCTTGGATTTTTATAATTATTTTGCCTTCACAATGTAAAAAAAAAAAAAAAAAAAAAAAATTCAACCAATTTCCCATAAACGCACTTATATTCCACTGGACTATACTTAAACTTTTATTTATCAATAATTCATGCCTTGTGATACATTTTCATTGCAAGAAAGCCTTGCAATCAATCAGAGACAATAACTGGGTTTCCATCACCCTGCTTTTATGTGCATTTTGAAGTATCGCTTCAGAATCGAAATGCTGAATTTCAAATAAAAATGCCTAAATTTGCAAAAAAGGTTTTACGCTCGCTTGAGGTGGATTTTGACTTGTGCGAAAAATGATTAATGCGAATAATGGGAGATGGAAATGCATTTTGCTAGTCCTTCAAGAGCATCAAAAAGTCATGTGACGTTGTGCTATGGGACGGCAAATCCTAACTAACCAGTGGACCAATCCGCCTCCAAAACCAATGATTGCATTTTTTGTGTTTTGTCTGCTCATTCTGAGATGTAAGTAATTTATTATATAGGAAAAATTATTAGATTTTTAAAATTATAATATTATATATAATATTTGAATGAAAACACGGCTAATATCATGTTGAGATGGACCGTCTTGGGTTACGCATGTAACCATGGTTCCCCGAGAGGGAATGAGATGCTCCTTCTTCTATTGGACACTATTGGTGACTGCTGCCAACAGGACTGAAGCACGTGTGGAACAACTCCAATCCCACAGATCCACATAGCCCATGATGTCACAGGCAGGGCCCCGGAAGTAAAAGAGGGTCTGCTGAATACGTTACTAACCCAATTGTCTGAAGGAGATGTAAAAACAGACAAGCCCTAACCATGGTTACATGTGTAACCCGAGATGTTCCCTTTATAGAGAACTCACGCTGCATCCTCTAGTGGACACTATGGAGAACAGAATGCCCACTAAGCCATGCTGTAGTGCATGCCTGTTCCCCTGGTGAGAGAGAACCAATCTTCCCTCCAAAAGTGCCCATGCCACTGATGCCATGAGGAACCCCACCAATCAGGAGAGATATCCCATTAAGAACAGCTGTCCTAAGAAGACCATGTTAAAATGAGCCAAAGCAGCATGCAGGGCCAAGGGGGACTGCCCACTTAAAAAAACCTGTAGCCCACCCCTACTACCTTAAGCTTAAAGTGCCCCTATTATGCCATTTTTAAGGTTCCTGATGTTATTTTGAGAGGCTCCTTCAATAGGTCTACCTGGATGCAAAATAGAACGTTTTGTTTTCTCAAAATATGCATTTAATACAAACTCCTTTTTCTAGCGATTCTCAAATGATTCTTTTGAAGCCATTTTTTGGTCCGTCAGTGCATTCAAGGAGCGGTGTTCTGTGGTACACTGGTACAGTGCAGCGATTGTTAACGTACTGTGTCTATTTTTGCTGTGCTGCAGGCGCTGAATTAAAGTGAAAGCGCATTGTTCGCGGGACAAATTAACATGGATTGACATGGAAACGCAGTCACATGAGTTTTTGGCTAGGTTTAAAACAAGAAAAAGAGCACTTTTAGATAAACAAGGAAAACAATATATATGTTCACTTTTATGGAAGCAGAAAAACAAAGTTCATTAAGACCCGTGGGATTGCTTGTGATAAAGATTTAAATGCTAATGCACGAGACTGTTTCTGTCTGTGGTGTTTTAATTTAAAATATTTTAACAAGAAAAGTAGGCTTATTATTGTGTTTAAATGTTTTGCCGCTTGCTTGAGCAGCTTATTATACAAACCTAGAAGTAAAATGCATGAATAATGCATTGTTTATATTTATTAAGTTTAAACTAATGTCTATATGAAAGATTGTCACTGTTCTGTTATAAAAGACTTACGATGCTGAAAAAAAATATATATATTTTTTTTTACATGATATGAAATCAAAACAATGAACAAATCGGGATCAGTAGCGGACTGCAAACACATCCTGTGTGAAAGCACAATGAGTCTGTGCTGCGGACTGCATATGCACTGCAGGCAGATTATGCATATATAATATCCATTTTATGCAAGTGCTGTCGGTCTAAAATTTTCGCCAAAGGCGGCAACACGAGCAATTTGCTCCTGCACCTTAGCCGCAATCACGTCTTGGAATATCAACCAGCAGAAAATGCATTGTACACCTGATTATGCATGAAAAAAAAAAAACGTCATAAACCGGAAAACCGGTATAATTTTGAAAAAAAACGGTATATACATTTTTGGTCAAACCGCCCAGCACTACCCATTGCCATAGTTCTGTATTTTGAACGCTCAACAGAAAAAAATGTACATCTATTATTTATTATACTTACAGGATGTGATTCAGTGGAGCCAGTTGGTCCAAATAAACTAGGTACTGAGCCATCTTTCAAGTACAAGCATTTTGTGAATCCTGTAATGTGTTACCCTGTGATGTGTAGCCATCATGGAAGTGGGATTTGTAATTACTAATCACTCTTTCTTTTAGGAGACAATAAATACAGAGTTCTGGCATGTTACTCTAGATGGTGCAGTCTGATGGGTCTAACTCAGTCTGACCTAATGACATCATTATCACATGGCACAGTTGATTGTTACTCTCCTGTATCAGTAGCCAATGAGCTTACTGCTCAGCATTCAAATATTTGACTAGGGTTTACCGTAGCAGTTGCAGCTTGCTTCAGAAACCCTTCTGTTATATTTGCAACAGGAATATCTCTTACATGCAACCAGCAGCATGTTGTGGATGTATTGGCAGTAGTTAGTCTCTGTACTTGCTCTGCCGCAGCAGAGATCAGATACATTAACATTGTCATGTACATTACCATGCCAATCCCTCCGAGAGTTGTTATGACATAACTTTATTTATCATGCACTTTTGGCTTTACAACTTTACAAATTGTTTACAATCTCATCCAACTACAAAAAACACTTGTATTAACTTAAATTTTTTAAATTGCATAATATAGGGACACTTTAAGGGGTAAAGGGAAGTAGAACATCTACTTAAAATCCTAAGCATCAAAAGGTGTTAGAATCAGAGCGCATTTTAGAATAAGAATGATTCTCATCCGTTACCTTCCTGAGATCCACTCAGTTCCCCTTAGCGCTCGCCCACCTCTACATCCGATTCCTAAAGGGAGGAGGGGCATGAGTGGCCACGCAATATTTCTGATCCTACCTATGATCCTCAGATTGAGACGGACCGACCCCCTCAGAGGTTTTATAGAGGAAGAATTGGGACAGTGAGGAATTAACTTGTCGAATGCAGTGGACTGCTTTTTCACCTCCTTGAACTTCTCAACCAACGCAAAGCCCAGAAGGTGAAAGCAGAGCATCAAGAACAAGGGCTTTCTCCCTTCTCCCAAAGTCTGTAATATATAACCACAAATGCCTCTCCGCAGCCACAATTGTTGCCATAGTATGCCCAATGGCAGCAGTAGTCTGTTTAGTGGCACAAAGAGCCAAATCTGTTGTGTGGTGCAGTTCCTCTACTGCCTCGAGCTGAATATGGTCTGTCCCATGATCTCACAAACGCCGTGTGGAAGTCTAGAAGAAAGGGGAGACTCCTGAGGGAGGGGAGATCGTGACCGGCCAGAAAGCGCTCATCCAATGTACCACAGGCGAGCTTCTGCCTTGAATAAAATCAAGCTTGAATCAAGTTGGGAAGTTTCAGTGCTCTCACTTTCATCGCCATCACCAACCACATCCATGTCCTTACTCTTACTAGATGAGCCCAATGTATTGCTATCCATGAATCAGATGACCCAGGTCAAAGTGTGTCTGAATCTCACTGAGCACTCGAGCTTGCAGCGGAAGGTCCATATCCTTCTCAAACTTTTCTGCAAGCTCAACCTGTGAACCCCACGATCTGAGTATACATCGTGCCTCAGCAGCAGTGCGACCCAAACTGCGAGACACAGTTGCTTGTCCCTCATCTGTCAAAAAGAGGGTAAAACACGAACAGAGCATGAACAGAGCACAATGAGCACATTCAAGGAACTTAAGCACCGAACACGTGTGTTCCTCACCAAGACACATAATGCATAGATATTGTGTCCCCAGGTGTTAATGATGTCACAGGCTACATGGGCCAGTGGGATTGGAATAGTTTCACACATGCTTCAGACACTGGTCCTACTGGCGGCAATCCCCCATAGTGTGTTCATCACGAGTGGGAATACACGGTCTGTGCGCGGTCTGCCTGGGATTGAGGCACGCTGTTTCGGCTCTTGAGGGAGCCGACTGCCTGCACTGGTACAAGCCAGTGTGGACGCTTGGATCCCGGAGGACTCTCTCGAGGGGGAGTCTTCGCCAGCGTTCCTCGCGGTGTCGGTCCCGCTTTCGCCTAGGCGGCACTCGCTGGGTTCGCAGATAAGATCTGCTGGAGGGTATGGAGACGGGCGCGTCCCTATCTCCTACCTCACCCGCCAGATCTGCCCGATCTCCGGGTGCGGAAGCCAGAGTGCTGCGGTCCTTCCCCCCCCGAGTGACGGCCGTGACGCACCGCCTTTTTTTCTCAGAGGAGATTGAAACGGAGGACGTCGATGAGCTCACAGTTGCACAAACATAAGCTGCATAAACATCAGTTGCACAGACAAACAGTTACACAAGCATCAGTTTCACAAATATATTATGCCTAACTGTATAACGAGCAGCATTAATGAGGAGCGCAGCTCACGCAGTCAGCTCTCGAGAGAAAAAATAAAATAAGGGGGCTGACTGTGCTTCTCGCATATCTAAGGACGGGGCGAAGACGGCTCTGCCTATCTCCACCCGTATTCCCTAGATTTAGAGTTCATTCTCGAGGTTCAGAAGCAATTTTCAGTTTTGATATAAATCTTACCAAAACCAGAACGTCTTTACTCGTCTGATTGGTTAACTGCATTAATTCTGAGGAATTAAATTCAGTATCTATCTGACTATGAAAAGTTATATATGAATTATACCAACAAGGCAGACCGTGTTTACTCGTCTGATTGTTTGTTTGCATTAAATTCTGAGGAATATAATGACACTTATCTCACTCTGAGAAATTATATATACTGGAGGGGCTGCTGGGCGGGAGCAGCCCTCTCAGTCTTTAGTCAGAGCTTTGCCGCCCGCGCTCCCCCTGCGTCGGGACCGGAGGCTGAAGCAACGCTCTGAACCAGGGTTTTCCCAGCCTAAGGCGGATCTGAGGGCCGTACTTCAGGCTGTGAGGCCCTCGGTTAAGAAGTCCTGACACGTTTCGGTCACGACTGCAGAGGGCGGCCCCTACTGGGGTGGAGCGGCGTACACCACATTACACGGTGCCCGTCTCGCCTCAGCGCCCTCTGGGGGCCGGTCTGCCAACCTTGCCAGTGTTCCAGGGCGCAGCGGTCCCCAGCGAGCATCGTTCTCAGTATTTTCCGCCCGTGCACGTAGCGGGGCTGAGACGCTCGCTGCCCCTGCGGAGGCCTCTTACACCAGAGTTCAGTCTCGAGAGACTGATTCCCTTAGTAGATTATTTAGCAGCGTGAAAACTACACAGTAGAAAAAGCTACTGATTCAGTTCGGCTCTGCACCGCCGATATTCAACGGGGTTATTCCGACGATAGTCGGCCCCGGGCAGGGTCTGGTTATGGAACAGGAAGTTAAAACCCTATTAGAGAAGGAGGCCATCGAGGTGGTCCCTTCTCAAGACAGGGAGTCCAGGTTCTACAGCCGGTATTTCACAGTTCCAAAGAAGGATGGGGGGTTGCGTCCGATGATAGACTTGAGGGTCTTAAATCGTTCAGTTATGAGATTGAAGTTCAAATGCTCACGATCAAGCATGTTGTAGGCCAAATCAGGTCCGAGGACTGGTCTGTCACAATATATCTCAAAGATGCATACTTCCACATTTCCATCCTTCCACAACAAGGGAAGTTTCTGAGGTTCGCTTTCGAGGGCGAAGCCTACCAATATCGAGTACTTCCCTTCGGCCTTGCACTCTCACCCCGCACGTTCACAAAATGTGTAGACGTGGCTCTGGTTCCCCTGCACATGCAGGGCATCCGCATTCTCAACCACAATCGACGATTGGTTGATTTTAGCTCAGTCAGAGCAGGTTGCGGCTCAGCATCGAGATGTCGTTCTCGCACATTTGGGGGAGCTGGGTTTGAGACTGAATGCCAAGAAGAGTGTACTTTCTCTGGTTCAGAGAACCACCTATCTAGGCGTAGTATGGGATTCGACCGCGATGCAGGCACGATTGTCCCCTGCTCATATCGAGTCGATCCTCACCTCAGTCGAGAGAGTCAGAGAAGGCCAGTCACTTACTGTCAAACAATTTCAGAGATTGTTGGGTCTGATGGCAGCTGCGTCCAACGTGATACCTCTTGGTCTGCTGTACATGAGACCACTACAGTGGTGGCTCAAGACCAAGGGATTTTCCCCGAGGGGCAATGTACTTCGCACTATCAAGGTCACACGGCGCTGCCTCCATGCCTTAGACATGTGGAAGAAACCTTGGTTCTTGAATCAGGGCCCGGTGCTGGGAGCTCCTTGTCGCCGTGTAATACTAGCGACGGACGCATCTCTCACCGGCTGGGGTGCAGTCATGAGTGGCCACCCTGCCCGTGGTCTGTGGAGTGGTCGCCATCTAACATGGCATATCAATTGTCTAGAAATGCTAGCAGTTTATCATGCACTGAAGCACTTCCTCCCAGACCTAAGGGGTCACCATGTGTTGGTGCGCACCGACAACACATCGGTGGTCTCTTACATCAACCACCAGGGAGGTCTGCGTTCGCGCCCTTTGTACAAGCTGGCGCACCAGACCCTGGTGTGGTCCCAGAGCAAACTCCTCTCATTAAGAGCAGTATATATTCCTGGGAAACTAAATATGGGAGCAGACATACTGTCGAGGCAGGGACCGAGGCTGGGGGAATGGAGACTTCACCCAGAGGTGGTGAAGCAGATATGGAGAGTATTTGGCAGGGGCTCAAGTAGACCTATTTGCGACTCAAGAGACATCACGATGTCCCCTTTGGTTCTCTCTAGTTCATCCAGCTCCTCTGGGATTGGACGCTATGGTACAGACTTGGCCGAGGCTTCGTCTGTACGCCTTTCCCCCTATTGCTCTGCTCCCGGGAGTTCTGGCGAGAGTACTCTGGGACGGGGTCCGTCTGTTATTAGTAGCCCTGCTCTGACCGGGCCGAGCATGGTTCGCAGATCTGGTCTCGCTCCTCGATGGCTCTCCATGGGAGATACCGATCAGGACAGACCTACTCTCACAGGCGCAGGGTACGATAATTCACCCTCGCCCGGAGTTGTGGAAGCTTTGGGTGTGGCCCCTGAGGGGGCACAACTGTTAGCAGCTGGTCTCTCAACTGAGGTTGTTGAGACCCTCCTCCAATCCAGAGCTCCCTCAACGAGGAAACTGTACGCCCTGAGGTGGAAACTCTGAGACCTCCAGTATGGTCCCGTGTTCCCCCCTGGGACTTGGGTGTGGTGTTAGAGGCTCTTTGCAAATCTCCATTCAAACTGATTCAAGATATCTCAGACAGACATCTTACTCTTAAAACCGCCTTTCTGTTGGCCATTACCTCTCCGAGGAGAGTAGGAGATTTACAGGCCCTCTCAGTGGCCCCTACTTATCTTGATTTTGCACCTGGCACGACCAAAGTGTTCATATACCCTCAAGCGGGATATGTTCCTAAGGTGCCCTCTATCACACCACAACCTGTAGTGCTGAAGGCCTTCTGTCCTCCTCCCTTTTGGGAGCCCGACCAAGAGAAGCTAAATTGTGTGTGTCCAGCTCGAGCGCTGGATGCATGCGCCCACAGAGCTGCCCTGTGGAGAAAAATGGACCAATTGCTTGCATGCTGCGGTCCCCCCAAGAGGGGTTTTCCTACTTCTAAGCAGACAATTAGTCGTTGGATAGTTGAGACTATCAAGGCCACTTTGAGTCCTCTGGTCGTCCCCCGCTGTCAGGAGCCAAGGCTCAATCTACATGGGGTATGGCGGCCTCCAAGGCCTTTCTAGCAGATGCATCCATGCTGGACATCTGCAATGCTGCGGGGTGGTCCACGCCTTCTACTTTTGCAAGATTCTATGGCTTAGACATGCCAGTCACTCCAGGCACTTCAGTCCCCTCGTCCTAAGCTGTGCTCTTCGGATACACACTAGGCAGGGGTTTGGAAGTCTGGCGGCGTTGGTACTCGTTCCCCAAAGCGCATTTGATGCAGCTCGAGTTCCTGAAGAGGAACGTCTCTAGGTTACGTATGTAACCCTAGTTCCTCGAGGGAACGAGACGCTGCGTCTCGGAGCCATACCCCCGGCACCCCTGCCGGCGCTTGCTGGTACTCGAAGCTGAAGCCAGCTGCACGGCTCGTGCCTTTATAGCTTTCTGGTCGCTTACGTCACCCCGCCTGTGACGTCACGCTCTTCTATAAGACAGATTAGATATCATATTCAGAGTCGCTCACGCTGGGCGCGTTCCCCAAAGCGCATTTGACGCAGCATTTCGTTCCCTCGAGGAACTAGGGTTACATACGTAA
This sequence comes from Carassius carassius, assembly GCF_963082965.1. Taxonomy (NCBI): domain Eukaryota; kingdom Metazoa; phylum Chordata; class Actinopteri; order Cypriniformes; family Cyprinidae; genus Carassius; species Carassius carassius. The sequence continues at coordinate 33,616,234 of NC_081766.1, read as the reverse complement.
CCTAGAGACATTTTCTAATATCCAATGAGTCAATAAACTGATTGTGATGCTATCACGTTTGTACAAAGTATGACTTTAATTCAGTTATTCTATTTACTGATATATATATTTTTTTTTTTCACATTTGATAAAGTTTCTGCTAATAGTGTGCAACACTCAGGTTTCAGAAGTAAAAACAATTTTCTCAATAAGGAAATTGTTTTAAACATTAACTGATAAACCTTTAAGGGCAGGCCTATTGTGAGTTCTGAGGTTTTTTACTGATTGTATATGCTTTTGTCAAACCCATCTATTTACATTAATTAAACTTATTTTTAAAATAATAATGTTTAATAGTGGAATTTGTGGTGAAAAAATTACATTATCCATGATTCTATACAGAAAATTCCGCCAATTAGAGAGTTACAGCAAGCAAAGTCCACCTAAAGAGATCTTTAGCTCCACCCATGACATAATCGAGTCAGTCGCCTGTGCTTTCAAAACACCTTTAAGATAATGTTTATATTTCTATTTTAAATTTGATTTGCAATGATTCATATAATTATAGTTCTTTCCATTTTATAAATTATAGTTCTTTCTTGCACTGTACCTTTGTGTCTGATTTTCATTTACTTTTTTGCTTCAAATCAAAGGTTTTAAGATCCATATGGGAAAAATCTAATGGGAAAATGCTTCTGGAACAAACGCCACTGAAAAAGTGGGTGGGCACTAATGCACTCTAGAGGAAGCAAAGTGGAAACTCTTTGTCCATTGGCTTAAGTCCAGAAAGACAGCAAGAACAATAGCTCACCTGTTTTTTCCTATATTTGCGTCTCTACAGAGATGAGCTATGGCTGGTAGACAAAGCTCAATGAATAGTTTATATGGAGCAAGATAGGATGCTCAGGAGACAGAAAGAGAGAGAGTGAGGAAGAGAAATAGATATGTCTCCTGAGACTGGAGCTTCTTTGAATATATAATGACACTTTGGCTTTAACATGGGCGGTACTGAACACGCTGAGGCTGTGCACACATTCAAATAAACATTCATTATAACACTGCCAAGCGCAAGATAACTCCCTTTCAAATTGTTGAACTGATGAGTTCATCAATGATGAGTTCATTGACTTGACACTGAAAAACACTAGCAGAGGCCGAAGATCCTTCAGCTTGTCATGGTAGAAATCATGCTATAAACTTCGGTTGGGCATTTTTTAGAAATTAATGATGCTTCAAAAATCAAAAATACCATGATGCTTTATTATTAATAATATTATTAAAAAAAATTTATTTGACAAAGCTGGAAGTCAGCAGAGCTTAAATCGGAAACTACCAAGCAGCCTATCAGTTCAAACTACACTGAAAATAAAATGTTTTAAGATTTACTTTGAGACTTTTTTTATTTTTACTCCACAAACTGTATATATAATAATAATAAAATAATAATAATAAAGGTCGACTTTTTAAAGGAAAGTAACACTGAATTAAATAAAAAAGACTGAAATTGTATTTTCTTGTACTCCAATAATTCTTTGAACTTAAAAGTCAAAGTGCACATGAAGTTCTTATAATAGTAAAATACCAGTGTTGTAATGTAACAAAAAAAAAATACTTCGTTACAGTGCTTAAGTATTTTTTGGGAGTATCTGCACTTTACTTGGGTTTTTATATTTCAGGCAACTTTTACTCCGATACATTTCCTAATTAAAACCACACACAGAGTGCACGCACATTAATTTATTAATCTATTAAAACTCAATATTCCAGGCATTCTAAATTGTAGACGGCAATAATTCTTCTGTATGCTTTTTATATTTATATAATTTAATGTAGGCCTAGTTAACTTAATTTATATCACACAAAGTGTACCGTTTTTCTGCAGATGCATGAACACATTTAATGATCATCTTATACAAGTTCATTGAAGCAATAAGTGACTTACATTTTAGACATAATATTGCTTGTTTTTGCTCAATTTTGCCAATGAAAGTAGTTCCAAACAAAGATCACAGCACTGTCTGTGTCTCTGAGCAATGAATGGTATAAGTCAGCTTTTTGAATGAATCAGTTGAATAAATAATTCAGTGATTCACTCATTAACAAGGTCAAATGTTTTGTTTCTGAATGAATCAGTCGTTTGAATGAATCGGTTGAATCTCAATGACTCACTCATTAACATTCACTTGCTGTCACCTACTGGCGGTTTTATTTTGACATTTCGACAATTTTGTTTGCCATGTTTAAAATTATTTCAAATATCAGTATTCAACGTTTTATGTTAAAAACAAATCATTAAGCCTATTTATGCATCTGTACCTGCAGTTTAAATGAATCCAAGCCCTAAATGCTATTTCAGATGCAGATTCCTGAAATGTTTTCTTATTTTGGAATAAAAGACACTGGAGTACAGGAAGAAGTGCCTCTTATTCTTACCCAGAAATACAAAATGGAAGAAGTTGTTAGGCCTGAACACAATCTTGCTACTCGTTTTTATCAGCTGTGTATGAACTTCAACTTCTACCAACGTAATTTTCTGGTAAGATATCTGTACTTTTACTTGAGTATGACTTTCAGGTACTTTATACACCACTGCAAAATACAGCATATACTGTATGCAGCCAGCAGGAACCACTTTTATATGTCCGTTGTTTTAATTAATGTAATTTTCTTACAGTAATGAGAGCATGCATTACATTTTGAAGATTTTTATATTTCTTGTAAATCATATTTAGATTATGTTTTCATGCTAAACCATCAAATGCTGTGAAAGGGGTTGTATAAGAGCTCATTTTATGTGTTTTTATTTTTTTTAGATCTTCATTACTTACAGCAAGATCCTATATTATTTAAACCTTTCACTTTTTTTAAATAATCAATTATTTCTTATGCTGCTGTAGGAGTTTTAAAGTAAATTATTTATAGTTTTACTAATTTTAACCATTTTTAATGCAGTTTATTGCCTACACATGCACACTTGATTTGATATTGTATAGCTTTTGATTTTGCTAACAAAATGAAACATTTGATAACTTACAGATGGAGTCATAAATGTTTAATGTGTTCCTCCACTATTCTTCATACTGACGACTCAAAGTCAGACTGAGCTCTGGTCTATTTAAGCTCTCTGTGTGCCAGTCACATTAGACTCTTCTCTCTTTTTAAACGGGAGCACTAGAACAGAGAATATGAAATTAATACCAAATAAACCATAGCACTTAAAGTATACATTTAAAGGTAGACAGTACTTACACTTTTATTGGAGTATTATTTCATAAGCATGTCTGCACTTTGATTTGTGTACTTCATAGTCCACCATATACTGCATTCACTTTTATCAATAAACCTCTCACAAATGGATCCTCAGCCAGTGGGTTCATCAGATCCATTACCAATTTACACAATTTCCCATAACCTTACTTTCTGTATTAGACTCTAAATGCATATTTCACTCTCAAAAGATAATGGGAGGTCTTTTTCCTGTTTATAAGACTGTTTATTTGAACTTTTTTAAAATGTAAACCAAAATTTTTTTTTTTTTTTTTTTTTTTATAATGGAAGATTTTTTAGATTAACTTTAATTTATAGTTCACCTTAGAAACAGTTCACCAAAAAGTAACTGCTCAAAATGTAGATTTCATCAGATTTGTAGAAATGTAGAATTGTATCACTTGCTCACCAATCGAAGCTCTGTAGTGAATGGGTGCCGTCACAATTAGAGTCCAAACAGCTGTTAAAAACATCACTATAATCCACAGCAGTCCAGTCCATCACTTAACATCTGGAAAAGACAAAAGCTGAAACAAATCCAGCATTGACATTTTAACTTTAAACCATAATTACTGACCAAATTTTGAGTCCGTAATCCATAACACGTTTTCCAGTGAAAGAGTCCAACTCCTGTTGCCTTTCACATATATGGAGCTATTATTATGACAAAACGATTTGAATTTGAATTGTGTAAATTAGAATTATTTGCAAGTGTAATCTAACAAAATTGAATTTTAGGTGGTAGTTTAAATAGTTCTAAATTAGATTTATTTTTAAACGAATATTGAACATTTGAAATTTAACAAACTGAAATGTTTTTATGGCTGAATATTATAGACATGTATTAAACCGCTAGTTTTTTTGTTCTGAATTCTTACACTGCAAATATTCCGTTTAAAAAATTCAGATTCAAGTTTTCAAGATGAAGAAATTCGTAACTTCAAATTCAGTTTTCTAAAATTCAATGACAAAAATTCAAACTCAAAAATTCAGATCTTACAGAAAGTAGGTCACAGGTCATCCACAGGGAAGAGTAGATGATCTCAGAAATGTTGAACAGAGCATTTTGGCCAATTGGGGACTGCGGAAGTTTTCCAGCGCGAACGTGGTGGTGGTTCAAGAGGTTGCCACTCTCTGACTCTGATCATGAATCGCCCGGAGGTAAGTGATTCTTAAACATAAATTATTTTGTGTTTATATGTTAGGTTAGCTTTCTCAGCACATGAGATATTTGTCTAAGCGATCTCTGGTGTTTGTTTTAAAGTATATTTTGTGTAAAATTGATTAGAACGCCACCGTGTCTACTAGGCTTAAGTTACACAGACAGGACGCGAGTGGCGCGACGCAACACAGTGCTTGAAGCGACTGTTGCAAAGAGCTGGGACTAGGTCAGAAATAGGAGTTAATATATATATATATATATCTATCTTTATATATATATATATATATATATATATATATATATGCCGCCTAATAAATATAGCTATAGGCTAGCTATCCTGTGTCATTTATAAAAAGTTTAGTTTGTATGTAGCCAGTGTTTCTGTTACCCAAATAAGTCACATACATAGGCTACTGAAAACAATTTTCTTGCAGTGAAAATGTCAATATTGTAATCAATCTAATTTGTAATTGGTTATATAAAACGGCGCATAAACCTTAAAGTAGTGTTCTGATGCAGTCTTCTTGGACCTAGGTCAGCAGCATTTTGTCATAATAATAGCTCCATACACATAAAAAGTGAGTCACATATTTGTTTAGAACTGTTTGGATAGTTTCAGCATTTAAACGGTGCTTGATCTATGCAGATTTCTCTCCTGATTCAGATGAGACAACTTTGTCACTGTTATTATGGATAGAGGACTCTCTAGAGCCAGAAGCAACGGTTTAAAGTTTAACCGTCTTAATGCTGGATTTGTTTCAGTGTTTGTCTTCTCCAGATGTGAACTGATGGACTGGAGTGCTGTGGATTATTGGGATGTTTTTATCAGCTGTTTGGACTCTCATTCTGACGGCACCCATTCACTACAGAGCATCCATTGATGAGACACTGATGCAGTGCTACATTTCTACAAACCTGATGAAGACACAAACTCACCTACATCTTGGATGGCCTGAGGGTGAGTACATTTTCATCAATTTTTTATTTTTTGTTGAACTATTCCTTTAAGCTTAATCCTTATTGGTGCAGCCTACCTTTAATAATGAGCATCAAAATAAAAGAGATTTTATTTTGAACTGGATAAGCGTGCTTTGAAACAGTTTACAACTCCACAAAGAAGAATCTGTTAGAAGCTTATGCTGGTGACCTTGAGGCGCTGTATTGCTGAGTGTTTATGTGGAGGTGGACAGCTGTTGCATTTCCAGCCTCCCTGAGGACAGCAGCGGCTGAACCAACAGGATGCTGAAACCAGCCGTGGAAACTCAATCCTCAGCCGGGCCGGAGCCAGCACCCCACCGACGCCGAGAGCTTTCAGGGGTAAACACTCCTATCCCAACCCCCTCTGGAGAGCACTTCTACCATCCTACCCAGGCAAAAAGACACCCTCTCTGGGGACGCAGTGCTTCAGCCCTGCACCTCGCAGCGGGAAAAGAGCCCATTGGGTTGGGGTCAGTATGAGCGATGTTGAAGGGTGCAGCCATTCTTCCTTTCCCGTTCCTGTGGAAGACAGCAAGTCCTGCGGGACACATTCCTATAGCCGTCTCGCTCTTTCTCTCTCTGCAGTTCTACATTAGCACAATCAATAGTCCAATCACTTCAGGGACACGGGTGGATCCATCAGTCTATTCCCATAACGCAATGCAGTGGTCATGACTTAAGTGCACAGAGAGGTGTTAAAGCTCCTCTGGACGACGGCAGCCATTGATCGAGGCGACACGTGACATCTCTTACTGCCTCTGTCTTTGTGTCTCATTCTCTCATGAAAATCGGAAATTTGTTTTGCACACCCCTAGTCGAGGTTCCCTGTAGCGCTATTCACAGAAAACAACTATCAGATATATTCTACCTGATATAAGGAGCACAGCAAAATATTACAAAGACGACATGTCTTTATTGCATTGTATTCTCTGGCAACACACACAGACGCACACACACACACACACACACACACACACACACACACAACAGAAGTTTAGGCCTGGATTGCGATAATAATAAATAATAATGTTTTATTATTATTATTATTTAAAGTTAACTATAATAACCCTTTTGGTTTTGTCTAACAAATCTGTCACCGGATGAATCTGTGATTATTGAACTGTACGTTATGACTATTAGTAATTTGCAAGTGGAAATTAACCAAGAGCTGTTACTGTGTTTTGTTCTCTTAAGAATCGAAAAAACTCTCAGTCAGACTAATTACTGCCCATGTCATTTCTGAAGAAAATGAAGATGAATGAGTGTGTTCAAGTCTTTTTCTGGTGAATTTATTCTGTGAATACATGAGAAAGACTGAATGTGTGCTCCTCGCTGCAGTGTGATTTTAATAAACCTGCTTTCACCTGCACACTTCTGCTCTTCTTCAGATATGCACCATCCCCAAATGACTATTACATTCTTCTTTTTGGCCTCCACAGGGAGCTCATTTAAAGCACTGTCTCAAGTACTGAACAATTAAGACTTATTTGTCAGAGAAATAGGGGTTTTAATGAAGGGCTGCTCTGATGGCAGTAATCAGTCGCTGATCAAATCCAGCCAAATCAATTTCGCAGAAGTACTGAATTACAAAAGCCCAATCTCCATCCTAGCGACCCAATCACAAAGGTTTGTGTCAAAGTTTTTTGTGTGTAAGTTTACTCAAAATAGATAAACTGCTATAAAACAGTGGATGCAAATAACAATGAAGCACCATGTGCTGCACATAAACACGAGTCAGATCTGAGTGCCATCTACATCGTGTTAAAGGCAGAAAAAGAAGATATTCTGAGGAATGTGGCTAAAGTCAACTGTTTGGTTATGCACATTCTTCAAAATATATTATTTTATGTTCAGCCTAAGAAATAAACTCAATATAATAATTTCATTTCAATATAATAATATAAATAAACTATAAATAAACTCATTATGGACAGTTTTGCTCCGTTTTGTCATTGATTCAGTAAGCCATTCATAAACACACCGTAGTTGCCCAAATCTAAACTGCATACTACTCTTACTATTTTAGCATGTTTTTTATAGCAGAAATAGCAGTAGTAGTCGTATGCTAGTCATTTGATTCATTCCTGAATGAATCTTCCGTTTAGTGAATCAGTGTCTTACTCATTAAGACACATACTACTGGTTTTACTTTAATATTTAATATCATTTTATAGTTCTATATTTAGTATATTTTACATTTAAAACATTAATCTCACAACATAATTGAAGCAAATGTAACTGCAGTGTAAATGCATTCATGGCAACTCTGAGCTGCATTAAACTTTGTAAAAATGTAGCACAAAAGATGGATCTTTGCAGATACTGATTTCATTTGATTGGTATCAGCCCTATAGTATTTCATTCTTCTAATTGCATTTATTGACTAAATATATTAATTTACATGAATGATGATGCAACATTTAAAAACATTAGAACATGTGCAATTATAAAAGTAAAAAAATAGATGAATAAGTGTCCCCTGAAATCAATTTAAGAGGGAAAATTACTGGATGTACCTTAATGGAAATGTTTATTTTTTTTGTCACTGGTTTTAGATCATTTTTCGTTGTTTATCCTGGCTTCACGAATCCTACAAAAAGTGTCCTCCTTTTTGATGTTATAAAAATAGTAACTATTCAGTATTCAATCATAAAAAAAACAGATATGTTTAGCTACGTACAACATTATTAAATAAATGTCAACATTTATCAGTCAATGTTACAAATTCTGACTATTTTAAGGCTAACTCTCCAATATAATACACATTCTAAAGGGGTTTGTCCAATAAATTTTTGCATCTGCACGGTTTAAAAATTGTCTGTATGACTCATGCATCATGCAATTCTAGAGCCTGAAGTGATGTTGTGTGTGTACTTTAAAGTAGTATCTATATAGCATGGTTGTTATTTACCTGTGAGGTGACACTGATGACTCTTGTGTGGAGTGAGAGGGTTCAGGAGCTCAAACACCTCCTCTTCCTCCCCCTCAGGACAGATCTGGCTCCTCAGATGGCCATTTCCTTCATTCTTTGGCTCAATCTCAGCAGCAGAAGCAGCATCTGATGGACCAAGCGTAGCAGGATGAGAGATGATCATCAGAAGTTTAAGATCTATTCTCACATAATCCCAGAAGACAAACGGACACATTAAAACAACATTCTCAGCAATAATTGTATTGATTGTATCTGCATTACATTTTATTACCAAAATAAAATAAAAAATCATTGATTTGGTTCAGTATGAGCAGGCGACTGAAGGTAATTTAATCTACTAGCCACTGTGGTAGATAAATTGTCATGGATTGGCCTTTGACAACAACAATGCATTCTTGTTTTAAAGCGTTTGAGAGTGTATTGAGGAAGTGGAGAAAGAAAAGCTCCATGTGTTTGATTGACTGTTCACCTCAAACTTCAGTGCTTCAGTTCTGCTCGTTCCAGTATCCTCTATGAGTGTGATTGGAAATTAAACTCTGGGTTGTGGTCCTCCAGGAATTGATTTCTTTTCTCAATTTATTAAACATAATCGTCTGTGATATTTGCCTGCTAGTTATTTATCCTGAAAATTTAGATTTCCATTTGGCATTTGGATTATCTTGCACTGGTAACAAGATTTCATGACTGTGGTTGCCAGAAGACTTTTTTTTTTTTAAAGAAATTCAAACATTTTCTGCCCAGTGGTTTACTTAATCTTCCCAACCTGGCAACCATATACTTATGCACAGAAAACATTGTAGAAGAAACAGTGATGAGCTGAAAACACCAGCAAACATGTTAGATATTCTGCTCAAATAAAAGTGTAATATAGCCAGTCTGTTTTCTTTCACACAGTTTTCTGCGACTAAATCCATGAGCAGTTCATTTCTACTGACACTCTTAATTTGTGCTTATGTGAAAGTGCAATAATTCTGATTGTAATTGTGATTATATTTTTGAGCAGAATAATCATGATCAGCCATTTAACAATTATCCAGAAGCCCTAATATAGGCTACTATCAACTGGTCATTGTTGCAAAAGCATGAACGAATGTGATGAATACAAACAGTGCAGTCTACTATCAGCCTGAGAACGGATGCCAACCAGATTTGGCAGGGCACTTGCAGCATGTTGAATTAACTAGCTTTGTACTCATTATCTTCTATCAAGTTCTCTCTGAGAAAAGAGAAAGACAAGTGCTAAAATATCTGCAAGCAGAGATGACGGGCCCAAGCCATGGTGGGCACAGTGGGCAAATGCATTTACAGCATGCAACCCCTAAATAATGCACAGTACTGTCTTAGAATAACAGTATGTAGTATGGTGTTTAATTTTGGATGCATTGGATGCAACTGGTACTTACTTACTCAAAACCTGGCTGCTCAAAAACTTGCAACTAAATTTGTACACAGCTCATCACGTCTCCTTGGCAAACTGGTTCATCGGTATTCCAAAAAATGATTCTGGGTTTTCTGCATTCTTCTAATATTTTACCACAATCTGATACAATGGCAGTATTCAATTCATGGTAACACTTAACTAATATAAGGCCTTTCGAGATATCTTTTTCTGTGCATTAATGACATTTTGTTGTTGCGGTTTTATCCTTTGTTTAATCTGAAGAGGCTGTATCTGTATGTCTGTAAAGTTGTTAATTCATGTTTTAGATGCAGTCAATATGTCGATCCTGAATACTCCGATTAATGATGCTTCAGTTAAAGTTTATACTACATTATTGTATATTTACCAAGATTTACTCCCATTTGGTGAAAGACGAGTCAAACATAAGCCAACTGTGAACGAACTCAATGAAAGATGACCTGCACCGAGCTGTTATTTCTAAGATTATTTTCAACCTACCAGCTGTAAGGATTGAACTTTACCAATCGATGTGTGAGAATCCTCTAGAGATGCTGTCACTGATGTGCACTGCAGTGAGAGAGATCAATAACGGGACGTTTGAGGGTCTGACCGCTCTCCTGGAATACACACGAGCCTCCACACAAAGCAGAGCAGTGAGCATTACTGAACTCACTAAAACACAATCAAGCATTTACACAGTCTCCTTGGTTCTCCATCTAGAACATCAAGTCACACTCTGAAGCCTTCATTGCTTTTCAAGTAACAAACTCTGCCCAACAGGACAAACGTATGCAGATCTCACACTGTCCACATTATCACATAATAAACCTTGACAAGGTGACCATGACCCCAAAATGGACGACAAACTCTATCAAGAAAATATAAAATGCAAACATATATTCCTGTGAAAGTGAACATTTAGTGTTTGAAAAGTGTATGCTGTTTTATCAATACGGCAAATGCCATGTTTAAGTGATTTCTCTTCCCCCTCTTTTCTCTGATTCCCCCAGCAGTAAGTTCATTCTGTATATCGATCTTCTTTCTCTAAGCGGTGCACACACACACACACACACACACACAGTCTAATGCACTCCTCGACTCATATTCTCTTCCAAAGGACAGCACAAATTAGAGCAGAGAAAATAAAGGCGAGTTTATACGAAAGAGAGAGACACTCGGAGACTGTCACGTGTAAACATTTATTGCTGTTTCAGGGCAAATAAATGTCATAAATTGCAATGCACTGAAAGTAAACATGAATGAAAACTATTTTATGTAAAGACGCTTAAGTCACTTGCCTATCCATAATAATGTGTATAGATAGATAGATAGATCACAACACAACTCTCAAATATGAAATATCACAGTTTGAACATGCATTGCTGGGCTGAAATATCAGTTGCTTTCATCATCCGTTGTCCTGTATTTATGTCTTCACAGCAGCGCCACTGTTGCGCTAACAGATGACAGGCTCGCAGGTACCATCATCCATATGAGCTTTAAAATAAACACACATGAGAGCCGACCTTTACATCAGACAAATGAAGCAGCAGATCCACTGGACTCACTCATGACCTGATTACTGCTCACCGCCGCTGAACGCCACATGCATGACAGGAGGCATTCATCTACTGAACCACCACAGCTCACATCCGCTCCTAGACATCCATATAACAGCCCAAAGAGCTGCACTGCCACATGCAAATCTGATTCATATATACATTATCCCTCTGGGCTGACTTGCATGGCACACAGAAATGAGCAGGGACACATTAAGGCACATAATGCATCTCTAAAAAGTGAAGATGATCTCTGGGAGACATTTGTAAAAGTGCTGGAATCTTATACAAGCTAGCTAAAGTAATTACATTAAAATTCAGTATAATGCTTATACATTTAACAGCTACTGGTAGTTTCAGTCGTGCATTCCTTGTAACTTTTCTTCAACTGAAAAGGTCAATTTAAGCTGAAAAACACACTGATGCATGTTTCGAAAAGCTCTTGCAGTGCAAATGCAGACTAACAGACCCGCTGCTGTCAGATATTTCATTAATAATAATCAAACACAACTCACTGTTCTTTGGATAACTTTAGCTTTAATGAGCTATCTATACTCAGATACTGAGAAGTTTAATTATTCTTAATTAATTGGTATCATGAAATTCCACTGTTATTTGTACCAGTTGCAAAAATTGTAATAATGCATTCGGTTTAAAAAAATAAAATAAATACTATGCAAATTTGGAGAAATAGAGTGACAGACTGACAAACATCATTATCTGTTTAGTGTATGTGTATAAAAGTGTTGTCATTCTGGAATATGCAACGTCGTGAGAGAAATGTTAAAATACTATGCCTCAGCAACAGTATGTGTCATCTGCATTATTAGCATTAAAAGCCTCAAAATCATTACAAATATAAATATGTTTTTTTTTTTGAGCAGCATATTGCATATTATATATATATATATGAATGTATATGAATGTCTGCTGAGGAAAGCAAAAACTCAAAACTCTCTGACCTGTAACAAGTACTAGATAAAGACCAATAAATGCATGTTAGATTTACCCCCAAAAAGGATGTCTCATGTTTATCCATTACATAGATGTTAGAGCATTCTATAATTACAGATAATTCCATATCTACTTCAGTCATAAAACTCTAGATCAGTGTTTCTCAAACTTTTTGGAGTATTGGACCCCCATAATATCTGAAACCAGCCTCATGGACCCCCTACCCCAGTTCTCATCTGCCATCCACTGTTTTCTTTCCAACCACAATGATTTTCACAGTTAAACGCTATGAATGCAATATCAGTGAATGCAAGTTAAGTAATTAAATTTTTTTTAATGACTGGCAACTTGAATTGCATCTGGCCATTTAATTTGATTGCATTGAAATGGCACAACACATTACACAATCAATCACAACAACATTGTCAATTTCAGAACAATATTCTACTGTATTCTGTAAAACATTACATGTCCATTAATGTCCAATTTGAGATTAATATTTTAACAACGTCCATTTGAATGTTACTTTCTTTTGTAAAATTTACACTTTTTAATACTAAAATTTAATTTTACTGCATTAAAATTACACGACACATGCTTCATCTACAACCAATTCTTTGGAACAACATTCTCTTTCAACACATGGAACAGTTTCAACACTGCCATCTATCTAATTTGGCTTTAACTTTTTAACACATCCATCTGAATGTTATTTTGCTTGAATCTTTTGTTTAATGTGAAATTTGCACCTGTTTATCACAAATAAGCTTTTGCATCCTGGGGTGAAGTGTAGCAACAGCAGCAATAAGGTTCCTCTCCAAGCTGAGTCTGTTTCTCTGTTTTGTTTTTATGTGTGCCATGGCTGAAAATGTGACCTCACACAGATAGGTTGATCCAAAAGGCAGCAGTTCATACAGAGCATGTTTCCCAACATCAGGGTACTCCTTTTCAACATTGCACCAAAACTGTGTCAGTGATGTTTCTGAAAACATTATTTTCAAACCCCTATCTGAGGACAAATCAATAAGTCTTTCCTGGAGGGTAACAGGAGCGGTCTGGGTGCAGGTAGACACAAAAGGGTTCCTTATCCAGTCAAGTGCAGAATTATGAACCTCAATGTCAGGAAAATATGATCTGAATTCAGAGGAAATTTTGTCCAAGTGTGCCTGTACTGTCTGCAGAATGCTCACTTTTTCAGCTCTAGCATTAACAAGGCACATGTCCAGCTGAGGGAAACTACTGACATCCCCATTCTGGCATTTCTGACACCAGAGCTCAATTTTCTTCATGAACCCTGAAACTCGATCATACAGGTGTAGGACAGTTGTGTCTTTTCCTTGCAATTCCAAGTTCAAGTCATTCAGCCTGCTGAAAACATCTGCCAGGTAAGCTAAATATGCCAGCCAGCTGTTGTTCTTCAGCAGTGGTGCAAGTGAATGCAAGTGCTCAGTAAGAAAGTCACTGACTTGATCCCGTAACTCAAACAGTCTCTGGAGTGTTTTTCCCCTTGAGAGCCAGCGTATATCAGTGTGAAGCAATAATTGCTGGTGTTCAGAATTTGCTCCATCACATAGTTTTTCAAACAATCTGGCATTTACAGGTCGGGATTTAATGAAGTTGATGATTTTAACAGCATCATTAAGGACTTCGTGTAATTTGGGGCACATACGTTTTGAAGCTAAAGCTTCCCTGTGAATTATGCAGTGAACTGTCTTAATGCCAGGGTTTACCTGTTTTGCGCGTGCGAGGAATCCACGGGTGCGCCCCGTCATTGACGCTGCACCGTCCGTGCAGATATGTGAGCAGCGCTGCCAGTTCAACGAGTGCTCCGTGAAAAAAGAGTCCACAACATTAAAAACATCCTCGCCGGTAGTTCTGGCCAGCATTGGCTTGCAGAAAAGAATATGTTCGGTGATATTATCTGTGTCCTTGAAGCGAACAAACGCTACCAGTTGTGATTTGCCACTAACGTCAGTTGACTCATCTAATTGCAAAGCAAAATAGTCAGACCGCTTTAATTTTTCCACCACTTGCGCAAGGATATCCGCAGACATATCATCAATCCGACGGCATACAGTGTCGTTGGATAAAGGCACCGTTTTAATTGCATCTGCTGCCTTCTTGTCCAACATTGTTTCTGCTAGGATGGCAGCTGCTGGCACAATTAATTCCTCAGCAACTGAGTATGGTTTTTTCGATTTGGCTACAAGCAAAGATACCTCATATGAAGCAAGCAGGGAAGAACTGTTCATCTGTGTTGCCTCTTTTAGTGTGTCTTGACTTTTCCGAAATTCGGAAAGTTTTCTGTAAAAAAAAGTCTGCAGATTTACCTACATATGAAGCATGTCTCGTTGTCAGATGTCGCTGTAAATGGGATGGTTTCATTGCGTGGTTAGACAGGACCTCACCACACAGAAAACATAATGGCTGTGGAGGCTCAGTCGTTGTCATGGTAAACCCAAACATTTTGTAACTGTCTTGATATTGACGTTCTTTTGGTCTGTCCTTTTTAATTCGCTTTTCTGGTGGGCTGGAATTTTCCTGTCTTGTGTCAGACCCGCTGGTAGATGGCCCATCATTTTTTTTAAGCCACCTGTCCATGATTGCTGCTCTCCCCTATGTGACAGTTCTCTGACTGAAATCAACGCGCTGTAAACATACTGGATTGAGTAAAATGGCGGCAAATCGCGGCAAAAATAAATTAGGTCATTTAAAATAATTTGTAATTTCAACCTTAATTCTGGTTTTAGTAATACTAAACAATAAAGCTAAAAAATAAATTTAGGATATTTAAAATATATATATTTTTAAATGGTTTTACGGACCCCCTGCAATTATGCCACGGACCACTTGGGGTCCGCGTACCCCCGGTTGAGAAACACTGCTCTAGATGACGCAGGTTGATAGGTACTTTACATGCAATCGTCTGGCAATCACATCATTTAGTACATGGCACAAGCTGATTGGCTTCCGCTGCAGCCAATGAGATTAGCTTGCTCAACATTTAAATATTCACTGTAACCCTCCACCTCCCCCAGCACCACCTGTCTAGATCAGCTGCAAGATGTATGCCTATTCATTCAGTTTAATATCTGTGTGTCTGTTGGCAGTATCAAGTCCAAACCTGTTCTGCAACAGCAGATAGAGTCCGCAATGACCAAATACATCAACTCTGACGTATGAATTAACGAGCTAAAACCATTTTCGAGAGTTGTCATAATCTAAATATTTACTTATTTATTGAAATCCAAACTCACTCTGTAGTTGAAGTAATATAGCATTTTAGGCTTAGCAACAATAAATGACCTAGTATGTTGCTACACTTTAAAATATTTCCAGGATTTCACAATATATGACTTTAATATTTCACAGGTAATTACATTATTACCACTTCACAGGCTTTAACTGTGATATTTCACAATAAAATACCGTATTTAGACTTTTACTGTGAAAATAATGCAGGCGCGGGGTTTTACAAGAAACTACTGTGAATTCCGTCATTTTCGCGCTGCAACTGCGTCATCTGAGCTCCCCGGAGCTCCCTGTCCTGATCTCCTCCGTGGTCATACTCGACGGATTCAGTGCGGTAAGTGTTTAATTTCAAACTTTGTCAATTTGATGACTGTTTTTAATATGAAATTTCATGTAATTTAAAAGTATGAACCAAATTAGCGTTGGTTAAGTTCTGTTTCATGTTTTTGTAACTTAGCTGGAGCAGACTCGCGTCTAGGTTTGAGCGCGCAAATTTGAATGATCAGACGTTGGTTGTGTTAATAAGTGTATAGCTAGTAGTAGCGTATTAAGTTATTAACTGTGAGGCTTCACGTTAACTACACCGTCAAAATTGAACTTTAGCTTTGCTTAATGCTTTTCTTAGTTAACGTTTGTTACTCTAACAGCACTCTCTCTTTTCCCACAGCATTTTTCTACCACCGGGAAATAAAGTTATAAGGTAAGCTGTGGCCTCAATGTGTGTATTATGACAGTTATGATCAACTAGATACATTATAGTGTTGTGGATTTGTGCAAAGGTGGAATAAATTAATCTCAAATTAGTAATGTTAGTTAGCTGGGCGTCGTCCATATTTTTCTGCCGTGTGTGTGAAACGGAGCAGCCGTTGTCTGTCTCGTCAACAGAAAAAATAAAGTGCATTTTATTATAAAAAAGATATAGGAAAATAAATGTGTTTATCACTGAATTAGTGGAGCTTCGTTAGCTGTGCTATTCTAAAGTAAAACAGGTCGACATCTGGAGATGTTAGGAGCCATTTTGTCTGTGAACGGGTAATAATTCTAGGAGGAAGAGTGCAAGCAGAAACAGCCACATGGAGATGGACTGGCAACAGGCTCTTCCTCCATCCTCTGCAAACAGTACGTGTAAATGATGTAAATTGTTGTGTGCAAATGCATTGCCTGGGTAAATCACACACATCTAACTTACTTTGTTGCAGGACTATTCTTGACTGTGTGTTTGTGATGTAAATGTTTTTCAGTTGCTGTTAAGTTATTTAAATGGTTGCTGTTTAATTGAATCCAAGTAATGTCACCTTGTTAAAACTGAGCTAACTTTAGTTTTGCTCAGTACTGCAACAGCAGTGACCCACTGAAGGTGATGACTGGGAACTGAAACCTTTTTAATCCCACTTGAATTAAACTAACATCTTTCTACTCTGTCTTTTTGTTTATATGTGCTTCTTGGGCATCAACCCAGAGACAGGTACAAAATCAAAGAGGCAGAGAGGACACATAAACCAGCAAGTCTGTACACTGATCAGGAAGCTCATTGACTTTGAATGGATGTCAGTCTAATGTAAGTTGTGTTCCAACTTCAGAACAGACTAACGAAACACTGTCTTTGTTTTAAGCTAGAATTAGTTATGCAGTAAGATGTTTACTTAAGCTATTAAAGGGTTAGTTCACTCAAAAATGTAAAGTCTCTCATTAATTACACTCCCTCATGATGTTCCAAACAATTTTGTTCAACACAAATTAAGATAATTTTAAGAAGTCCGAGAGCTTTCTGATCCCGCTTATAGACTGCAATGTTATAACCACTTTCAAGCCCCAGAAAGGTAGTAAAAACATTGTTAAAATAGTCCACGTGACTACAGTGGTTCAACCTTATTGCTATGATGCGACGAGAATACTTTTTGTGCGTTCCGCACTATTAAGTATTTTTGCATCGCTTCATAACATTAAGGTTGAACCACTGTAGTCACATGGACTATTTTAACAATCTTCACTACCTTTCCGGGCCTTGAAAGTGGTAATAAAATTGCTGTCCATGGAGGAGTCAGAAAATGTCTTAATTTGTGTTCCAAAGATGAGCGAAGGGCTAACGTGTTTGGAATGAGGGTGGGTTTTTGGGTAAACTATCCCTTTAATCTGTTCTACGAGTTTAGACAGGCTGCAAAATGTGTAAAATTCATTGTTCTTACGTTTATTTGAATTAAACATGCCTTTTCAATGTTATAGGTTATTGATATGTTAGAATAAAAACGTCAAATTTACAGACGTACTTTACAATAGTTTTAAGTGTAAATTTACATCACATTACTGGCTTACTGAGTTGCATTACTATGTACGCATGTCATGTAATTTTTGCTTAACCTCAATCATGTTACTTTCAGAGTCCTCTGGTTTGTTGATTTAATATTAATTGATATAGTACTATTCACATGATTTATCTGATTTATCATGAGTTTTACAATTGTAATTTCTTAAATTGTACACATTTTAGGATTAGTTTTACATTGCGAGTACCATACTTGCAGGTACTTGCACCACAAAGTAACTTAAACTTTTTGTCTTTCTTATCTTTTGTAGATAGTGGACAGAACCCATACTATGCAGATACCTGCTGCAAGGGAAGGAGTGAGACACCTGCAACCCTCTCTTTTCCCACCTTTTTGTCTTTTCTTCCCTCTCTCACTCTCTCTTCTCTCTCTCCTTCTTTCTCTTTTCAGCTCCTACGTTGTGAAGTACCATTATCACATAGTAAACACATGCACAGTGCACACACATAGACACACATTCCTGTTACCCAGTGTTCATTCCTGTTACCCAGTGTTTATTCCTGTTATTAAATTGTATTTTTCAAGTACCATTATCACATAATGGTAAACACAGTAAACACATTCACACACATATTGACAGACATACATGTTACCCAGTGTTCATTCATGTTACCCAGTGTTTATTCCTGTTATTAAAATGTATTTTTCTTCTAAAAAAATAAAAGTTAAACCATTGTTTTTATCAGTTTTGTTTGGTCCATCATTTATGCTAAATCACAGAATAGACATGGTTAAATACAGTAATTCTACAGCAGCTTACTGTTAAATTACAGTAATATGATAGACTAACTGTAATTGCACAGTAAAATACTGTAATTATACAGCAGCTTACTGCTAAATCACAGTAATATGATGACATAGTTATTGTGAAGTCACAGTAAACAGCTGTCATTTCACAATTATTTACTGTAAAAATGATACGGTAACTTGCTGTGAAAGTCATGCAATTATTAACCTGCAATTTATTGTAAATTTACAGTGAAATAATTAACAGTGTAGGCATTTGCAAAATTTAAGAATGGGAACAATCGTTTAAGAACGAGCCATTAAAAATCCATTTTTGTTGACCACTAATCTGAATATTGATGAGGATGCAACCCCCTAATGTTGCTTCCTCGATCTATATGGTGATTATGGTTACTTTGGTTTATGAGTTATCTAAAAAATGTAAAATAAATGTTATGTTTCTATACAAATGGCACCTTTCCAGTCAACATGCAGCCTACAAACAACCCACATATAATCTACAAAATTAAAACAATGGAATATGCCAATAAAGTGATTTTTACAGGTACCAGTTTTCCACCAACAGAGTTTGTGCTGCAAAATGTGTCTGCCACTTCATTAGAGACTCATTCTCTACCCATTAAACAGGAAATGTTCCTCCTGTATGCCAGGTGTGGAAACCTAAATGGATTTTAGAATCAGGAGGAGAACAAAGACTCCCACCTGCTTCATGAGAAATGAGGCTTTCTGGGAGGAGACTTCAGCTCTACCCCTGCGGTCTCCATTATACCTCCACTCTCTGCACTTTCATTTCCTGGCACAGAGGAAAGGGACGCCTGACGAGACCTCCCCGCTGGTCCCTGGCACTGACTGACAGCCCAGAACGCTTGCTTTGAAAAGCACCTTTAAAAAGAACTCCTCCATCTGACACAATTAGGCTGAAAGGCCAATAGTTGTACAAAGGCAGGCTTTCTGCTCAAGCACAAAGATACAATAACCGTATGCCAAATAATCCGAAACAAAGTTAATCTAAATGCAAAATCATCATTCGACTGAGTTTCTTGCCATTTAGCAGACACTGTACAAAAGCAACAGTACGCCATTCAGTCTTTTAGAGTCTATTGAGGAGTCTGGCAGTATATTTAATTCTCTAGGGTACATAACTGACAGACTGGAGAGCTGGAGAAATTATAACTGTGCTCTTTGGCTCAGCCTTATTTCAAACTAAACTTTACATCCCAGATCTTTAAATAAATAAAGAGACAGTTCACTAAAAAATATAAATTCTGTCTTTGTCTATTCACCCTCAAGTTGTTTCAGACCAGTATGAGTTTCTGTCTTCTGCTGAACACAAAAGAATATATTTTAAATTATGTTGCTATCCAAAAGGTTTCTGGTCCCCATTGCCTTTTTATTTATTTATTTTCTTCATGGAGGTAAATGGGGAACAATGAACGTTTGGTTATCCACATTCTTCAAAATATCTTTAATATTCATACAAGCTTGGAACAACTTGAGTAAACGATAACAGATTTTAAATTTTTGGGTTAACTGTCCCTTTGAAGTGTCTTTCATAATCTAGCTCGTAAGTGTCACAACAATCCATTTAACATCCTGCCAATTTAACTGCATCTATCTTTCTTGACTTTTACCTCATGAATCATTTGTGTTGGTCAATAACCTATTTAAAACACAAACATGAATTGTGTGATTTATTAGAGTAACATGCAGTATTCAAAAAACATGCATATTCATCTATGCAACCAAACTAGGTTGCATGTGTGAACTACCGGCTACATTGGCAGAAATGTTGTGTTCCTCAAATGCCCATCCATCATGAGACTATCCATAACTAACTCTAGCCAGGATCTACATATTTTAAGTGAATTTTGGGAGCTCACATAAAAATGCAACAACAGTACGTACAAACATTATGTAATTGTTCATTTGTGCAAGAAAGCCTTTTAATAATAACGCTCCGATCTCTGTTTACTTATGGACATATTGTTTGTATTTCACTTTTTGTTGAATTCCAGGTAGCTTACATACAGTAAAAGTTATTGTTTAATAAATATTCTGCAGTAGTTTAGCATTCTCTGTATCTTTTTCTATGAATGTATTATTTATTTAGTTAGTTATTTTTGCCACAGATATATTAGGGGACGTATTTTAATAATTCAATAAATGCATTTTAACAAGGAGGCACTAAATAATTTAATGATATCTTTTCAGGAGGAACTGTAGATTGATTTTTGAAAAAAAAATCAAATATTAATATGCATTGAAGCAGTTCTAAGACATAATAATAAAATATGATGCTGGATTATATTAGAAAAAAAGAAAATACTGACCTGAATCTAAACATACTTCGTAGACTAGATGGATAAATAATTAAGATAAAGTATATAAAATGAGAATTTGAGTAATTCTTGAGAATTTACTATTCTTTAAAGTATATAGACACATGATTATCAGCTTTCCGCTCCAAACATTCCCTTTCTGGAAAATTTTAAAGCTCAACGACGTGCATCACCATCCCTCTAAACCGTATTGAGTTTTCCAGAGCTACTCTCTAAAGTAAAACTCTTCAGACTTGACGTCACAGATGTGTGATGGGGGTTTTCAGAGGGCAGAGGACACAAAGCACAACACAATACAGTATGAAACGACACCCTCATGAGGTTTAAACCTTTTACATGCAGACAAAGACTCAACGCCAGACTGCATATGAAATCAATACATGTGCAACGAAAGTATGACGTCATTACTAAAATAATACATTCATCCTCATTTAACCTCAAGGAGAGCAATTATTTAATTGTCCGTTAAGTAAAATGTTCATTTTTCTTCAACTGTATGCAAGCACTAGACATTAAGTAGAAAGCCATTGCTCTTAAAACACACAAAGAAATCACAGAAGAAACTTCAGCAGGGACAGCTCAGCTTTAAGTTCTCCAATGATAATCATCATATTTCAGTGTTACCTCTTAAAAAGACCACTTACAGGACATTACATCTGTGAACAGTCTCTATGTTTGTTCAACTGAATGCATATAATGTTGACTGTTCATTATCCAACTACAAACAGTAAAGAAACCTACAAACATTAATATATATATATTTATATAGCTAAATTGACCAACATAATCATGCACAGTTTAAATATAATGTATATACAGTGTGTATGGGTCAAAGACGTTAAGATGTCCGCATCAAAAGAAATGTACAAAAGGGATTTTGTGTCCATAGAAAGCACATTAAATGTAAGTAAAATGTCTACTTTTAAGGTTTCAAATAAGTTTTTGGAGAATATAATATCAAAATTTGGTTAAAATAATGTTACATTGTCATTCAGTGTAACACAATATTTATGCAAAAATTCAAACAACATGTTTATTCTGAAGTGTACATATTAAAATATCTAAAAGAATAATGGAGCATACTAAATTTTATTGTGTTTTAAATTAGTAAAAAATTCTTACTGACAAATGGGCAAAACCTAGGATAGTGGCAAATGTTAAAAATGTAAAATTACAACTCATTAGTATTTGGGGTGAAAGTAATTAGTCTTTTAATATGTCATAAATTGATTTTTGTTGTAAATATGCCTGACAAGCTTGTTACACTGAATGACATTTTACTGGGTGTCTTCTGTAAATCAGGGGAAAATGTATGATATTTATTTTTTGCTCAGAAAAACAAAAAGGCAATTAAATAAAACAGAAAACTTTTTGCATTTTTGGGGGGAAAAACTACAACAGTTTAAAGCAGTATTGCACGTTTTTTTATGCTTAAACACTTTTTCGCCTTTGATCCGTATATATAATAATTTATAAGTGTTGCTGTATACAGAAAACGAACACTTAACATCGAAGACATTTCTAAAAAGGTCCCTTTATTAGTCAGCAAACTCAGTCCAAATATTTATATGTGAAATATTACAGAGCTGTTTTTACTGATTTATGAATATTTCTGTAAAATGCACTTCAAAAAGCATCCAACTAGTGAGTAAGAGACAGAGAGGAATGTGGCACAGCAAGTGCTGCAAACCACAGCCAAAGACATCCTGTGTGTGTGTGTGTGTGTGTGTGTGTGTGTGTGTGTGTGTGTGTGTGTGTGTGTGTGTGTGTGTGTGTGTGTGCACGTGATGCAGACGTGCAGCTCTGAGTAAATGTCAGTGTGAGAGGAGAAAGTGTTTGCATATGAGCGGTTGATGTATGTTTTTGGCCTGAAGACATTTATTCCCTTAAGCAATAACGCTGTCACCTTTGTCCAGTGCATTATATATTAAAATGGCCTTTGGAAAAAAAAATGTCTATATGAAATGTCTTTCCTGAAAGCCAAACACACTGCTCATGTGTATTTAAACTAGCTTGTGTCTCCATGAAAGAGGACAGGATTTCACACACCATCACTGACCTCCATCACCTGCTGTGCTCGGACACTTTTACAGGCCTACACATTATGCTCCATCACACACTTCACTACGTCCAGTGTCAGAGCTTTCTCAGTATGAGCAGCACAGGTAAGAAAGTCTGTGTAAGGTTCGATCTAATAAGGGTTTCTTTAAAGCTCAAACAGCAGAGTCTGGCAGTAACATAATGAGTGAATTTACCAAGGAATGTAGAGTATGAACAGGTCAAATGTTAACCTAAAATATACATCTAACTCCTGGAATTATTAAAAAATAACCTCATGAATTACAGTAAATAATAATAACATAATAATAATAATAACACTAGTAACAGCATCCCACATATAGGAGATTTTGTCCATTAGATCGTAATGATCTCTTTGACTCTTGAACATGAATAAGATCAGCAATGAATGGAGGGGCTATACCATGCAGGGATTTAAAAACAAACAAAAAAAATCTTAAAATCAATTGTATAAGATACTGGTAACCAATGCAACGATCTCAAAAGAGGAGTAATGCGATCATACTTGCGAGTACTCGTCAGTAGTCTTGCTGCTGAATTTTAAACAATTTGTAATCTGTCCAAAAATGTTAAAAGTACCATAATAAAGTGAGTTGCAATAATCTTACAGAGAAAAAATAAAAAAATGAATATGCTTCTCCAAGTCTATATGTGCTAAGAAAGGCTTGATCTTACAAATCATTCTTAATTTGTAGAAGCTAACTTTGACAACTTCACTAATTTGAGAGTTAAATTTTAAAGCACTACCACAGATCACACCCAAGTTTTTTACTTGATTTTTCCTAAAAGGGCTTAGTGTTAACCAAGTTGACTCCTGCCGTATCGCTCATTTCAGAGGGACCAAATATAATGATCTCTGTTTTCGATTTATTAAGACTCAGAAAGTTAGCAGACATCCAAGACTTCACCTCATCTACACAGGCCAACAGACGCCCCAAGGCACTGGAAAAATCTGGGTTAAAAAGACAAATACAACTGAGTGTCATCAGCGTAAGAATGAAATGACACACCATATTTTTCCAAAATCAATCCTAACGGTAGCATATACAGAGAAAAGAAAAAAGGGGCTATAATAGAACCTTGTGGGACACCACAAGAAATGAGTGGCACTGCTGATACAAATTCTCCCATACGGACTGAAAAACTCCTATTTTGAAAATATGACTTAATCCATCTTAAGGCATTTCCACCTACAGATGTTTCAAGACGAGATATAAGTATTTGATGGTCAATCATATCAAACGCTGCCATCAGATCTAAAAGTAAAAGTACAGTAAAATTTCAGAAATCAGTCACAAGAAAAATATCATTAAAATCTCTCAGCAAAGCTGATTCAGAGCTGTGATGTTTTTTAAAACCTGGCTGAAACACTTCACAGATCTCATTTGTATTCTGAGGGGCCATCTCATCCTATGGGTCTAGTTTTATCTTCTTGCTTCAAAAATAAATTAGTAAAATAAAATAAATATAATGCATCTACTAATCTGGCAGGAATGCATCCACAAATCACTCATTGACTAACAGACAAAAAAAATTGATATTTATTTTAATACAATGTCAGATCACTATTTTCTAGAGAAAAAAATTAATAAAGAAAAGAAATAAAAAAACTCAAAACTGTTTAGACTGACTAAATCTTACATGTGTTTAAATTCACATGAAATGTAAAAATGAAGAAGTGCATGGCCTTGTGTTTAGATTAGATTTTGTGCCATCTTTGATCAAGAGAAAAAAACAAGGTTATATAAAATTAGGTCCAAGCATAATCTACCTGTAATTATTTTTTTTAACTCATGTGCGGCATTAGGCCTATAACAAAGACATCATTCATTTATATTGCTTCAATCATAATTAACTCAGATTTATTTAATAAAGTGGAATTTCTTTCCGATTAAAACAGAAATACATGAGTCTTTCTTTTTTTCTCAAAATTAAAAAATAAATAAATCCTCTGTGTGAGTTGGTTTACAAACATATGTTATTAAATCCAATGGGACATACAGAGAACATCAGCATTGCCAAAGACTCTGATCACAAGATCACAAACAGAACTATCTTGGATGCAAAGCAAGAACACATCACAATAACACGAGGACAGTTCTGCTGAAAATGTGGTAATGGGCAAGCGATCTATATCGTTTATCCTACTGGTAAGCATCCACTTTCATGATAGAGCTCCGCTGCAGTCACGTGATGTGTCACTCCAAACTTGCGTGCCAATTTAACATCCAGATCATATATCATCACTTCTTGCACATATCGTCCTGAACTCTCTAATGAGACCAGCAGACTTAAAACAGCGCGTTTCCGGTGCATTCTGACCCTTGTAATTACTCTCACACCTCCAGTAGTTACTAGAGCACATCTTTGGGTTTTATAGTTGCTCACGAAGCTCGCGCATACATCGATCCTTCAATTTGCGCACCGGAATTAACGGTGCTGTATAACGCGAATGCATTTACCCCAATGCATGCATTTACAAAATTCCGTTTTCGTTTCTCGAAAGCCCTTTTTACAGGTATGAAGGAGCACTTACCTTTCAGAGCTCTTGGTTTGGCTTGTTTGCGGCGCGACATCCTATAGAAACCCGCTGAAGATCATTCATATATATCTATATCTCTCCTCTAATGTGATCATAAAGCTCATTCAGTCTGACACCGGATCACTGCACATTGTACATTCGAGAGAAAAAAAACCCTAAGTCTTGCTGGTTGGTCTAGATGTATCTGTTTAGAGCAGCTGAAGAGTTAAAATGTCATATCCATCTGCTAACATCGCGCTGTAAATTCATATAGGCTACATGTTTGATTTGCTCAGTTACGTGCATTATCTAGATTTCAAAAGCCGCTGTAAATGTGAAAAGAAAAAAAAAATAATAAAGCGAAAAACGAGTAAAAATGAATTATTTCCTTGCATTGGCACGAGTAAAATACTAATTGACACTGTCTATTTTATAATTTCATCTGGAGAATCAGGACTGAGTCTGTCTTAAAAACAAAAACAAAAAAAAGAGTCGGAGAGGAACATGCGAGCTCCCTCCTCATCACCAACCTGCGAGGTCTCGCTCTGCGCTGTCGCTCCGGTAGTCCACATAATAATGGAAAATGGAAGCGAGGCCCCCAAAGCCATGAGGACGGCTCCAGAGGGGGCCCCATCCCCGCGGGGACGCGCCCTGTGCGTAATCACGGAGGAAATCATTGTCAGCCTGCTGCTCTCAAATACTGACAGAGAGGCATGATTAAAAACCGCGGGGCGTCGGTAAGATCCGGCGTCTGGACCCGGAGCCTGGACTTCTGGCGAGACTTCTGAAGGCGGATTGGTCCCTCTTCTGGTAGACGAGACTCAGCAAGAGAAATGCACATTCAAATGCAGAACCATTTCACATTTTTCAATTTCATATTACATTTCAGACATGGGTTACTCACCACAGTGCTATGCGATATTTATGGAAGTTTTTCACAATGAGCACTGAACTTTTGTTGGGAATGTCAAGACTTTATAATGATAATAATAATGCATTAGGCTATGTTACTGCCCACAGTCCAGTCACACTTTCTCCATGTAGTAAGATCTGATGTGATTGGCTTTTGTTTTACAACAATGGTAACCATAAAAACATAATGTAAACTCTTTATAGTGTCAAATATAACCGCTTTAGCAGTTCTTCCCCTTGACTTCAAAAAAGAACAAAATAATAAAATAACATTTAATTTCAAAATGTCCAATGCAAAACATGCTGGGAACTAGAAATATACTAACCAAATTTCCAAAGTAAACAATAATATTTTAATTAATTAATGCAGAAATGTGCATTTACCTTACTCAGTATATTAACTTCATATAATGATCAACGTTGTTACGTCAAAGGTTTAATTAAAGGTTTAATTAAATCAATCAGTTAGGATTTTTAACTGGCAACTAACAGGTCCGGATTCATCTTTTCAGAGTGTGTTACATGGACTTACTGTTACAGCTGTTACATACCGATTACAAACAACTAGCTCTATTGAGGAACTGGAACCAGACTGGAAGATGTTCTCTGTTGCACAGGGACTGAGCAGGCGCTGAAGGACTTCGTTAAGTTCTGGTTGTTCATTAGCACTGTCATACTGTGACCTCCGTATTATCTGTGTAACATCCTCACTTTATTTATAAAGCCTTTACATGTTGAGAATCCGCTCTAAATATCTGGAGTAAATTCCCCACTTACCATCTGACAAAAGCACAAACAAAGTGTGATCAAAAGACGCAAGATTGATATGATTTGCTTTTTTGTGTTTTTGGGATGTAAACATTTTTTTGTGTGTGGTTTCGTTCTGTCAGGAGGTCTCTGTTGTCTTTCAGATGAATATGAGCGGTGCTCAGGGTCCCAACATGCTGTCAGACTCTCTCCCCAAATCTGAAGCTCTTTTATACCTGCGGCCCCCAGCCGTTCCTCACAAACACAAACAAAGAGCGCTCCAAACCCACACAGACTGCTCCAGCTTTCCTTCAGAACAACACTCGTATTCCTCCACCGTTTGGTTTAGTTAGCAGCACAGAAACGTTTCATTGTCACGTTTATTGTGTTAACTTACTAGGGCCTAAAACAGACAAGTCTGTAAATATATTACATATACATACACACAAACATATATATATATGAATGAATGAAGCATTTCTAGAACTTTTCTTATGCACTACTCTACAGTCACAGCACTGTACAATCATATCTAAATGCTTAATAAATTTCTTCAATAAAAACTATATAGACATATTCAAACAACCAGTGAAAGGACAAAACACATAACAAAAACACTTGACTAAAACTTGAATAAAATAAAAATATGGAAAATAAAAAAATATAAAAACTTGTTCAAAATATTAATAAGACTAGGATCTTGACACTAAATAACACTGCACAACAAATACAGTAACAAATTACACTAAATATATATCTACATACTGTAAAAAATATATACTTTTTTAAAAACTTGCAAATAAATATTTTTGGACTGTATTTTAAGAAAAAAAATCAGTCTTGATACTTCAAAAAAGGTCTTAAACGTTAAAGATATGTAGTTACTTAGAAAGTTTGAGGCCTGTGCAGGATTTATAATTTTTTTTGGTTTATGTTGAACATTTATTTGATTTGATTTGATTTGATAGTCTTTCTACTTCAAAATTGTACTTTCCATTTACTCGTGCTTTGTGAGTGGAAAAGTTGTTTATAAATTGTATAAATATATTACTTTTATGATTATATTAATTATTGTATTTTATATGATCGTTTTTATTATTTATTGGAAGCTGTGGTTTTGTTTGTCTGTTTGTTTGTTTGAAGTCTCTTCTGCTCGTCAAGACTGCATTTATTTGACCAGAAAGAGTAAAAAAAGCATTCATTTGATCAAAAAATCTAATTGTGTAATATTATAACAATTTAAAATTATGTTTTTATATTTTCATATACTTTAATGTGTTTATTAATGTATTTCTGTGATGCTCCGCTGTATTTCCAGCATCATTCCTCCAGTCTTCAGTGTCACATGATCTTCAGAAATCATGAAAATATGATGATTTATTATCAGTGCTGAAACATTGGAAATGTTGAACCTGAGGATTTAAATTTTTTTATATTTTTGATGAATAAAAAGTTATAAAAATAAAAAGAATAAATAAATAAATAAATAAATAATAAATAATAATATAAGTTATAGAATAAAAAGAATAAAAAGATCAAAATAGAAGTATTTTCTAACAATAGAAATATTTTTTATCAATTTGACATCCTTGAAAAGAAAAATAATGTTGATAATGTTTTTGATTGATATTTTGACACCTATCCAAATTTTCTCCATTGAAAAAGGGTATTTTTTTGCATGAGGGCAAATTATTTTAAACCCTGAATCTTCAACAAGAGTTTTGTTTAGTAATGTATATTCGATGTATTGAAGCTGTGAAGAAAAGATGACTGGTTACTAGCAGGTTGTGCCTTCATCAGTAGAAGTGTGCTGGTTATCTTGAGGACTCATGTTTAAAGCAGCTGGAGAAGAAGCCGTCTCCGAATCCCTTGACCTGCTGTGAGAAACTAGTTCAGCAGGGCTGTGAAACGGTCAGGCTGGATTATATTCTTCAGCAGCGAGGGATGATCTCTGCGCTGGTCACATCTCTGCTGTCAGGAGGTCTGTGATGAGAGACCCGGGGACCGACGGCTCACAGCAGACTTACATCCCCAAACTTCCCATTTCTCACTAGATAACATACACACAGCTGTCATCCCTCTTTCTTTTTCTCTCCATTTCTGTCTCTCAGAGAGGTACTGTCACACACACACACACAAAGGATATTTCAGGTTCCATGGAAAGAAATCAACAAAAAGCATAACTAGTAAACTAAACACAAATAGATGTGGGTAGCATCAACCCATTCTCACTCCAAAGGCGTCAAAAACCGAAGCATGGTCAAGCGCCCCTAGCGTCACTTTTATGACGCCAAATGTGACTCTCGGCGTCGAAATATCGACGCCCTACGACCTTCATTGCTTTCAGTTCAAGAAGTCTCATTCAGCACACATCGCGATACTTGCTGTCAGTTCCACTGTTTGGGTGAGTAGTCGTAAATACGCTCTTTTAATGCCTTTTATAAAATGTATTCTGTCTTCTTTATTACTCAGATTAGCACCATATGTTTAATCGCTGTATTATATCGGTCATCCGCGGCTGTCTTTGAGTTTCATTGCGTTTAACTAAATGAACACAGCTGCTAATTAGTGTGATTAAACTCTATCGGTCACGTGACGTGCCATAGACCTTCTTAATTTCAGGTTCAATTATGTTGTATTTGTAGTAAAATCGTGTTTATCACGACACTTACAAAAGTAATAAATGAAATGTGAAGTTAAAACACAGTAAACGGGACATTTACCATGTTTTTACCACAGTAACTGTAGTTTTACTATGGTATATTAGTAATCAATACAACAATACAATAATCACCAAACCAGCTATGTTCTGTAATGTTAATGTTTTTATGTGCTTTTATATGACAGATATCACAGTTATCATATGTTCTGTACCATGCTTTTAATACCTTTTAATGTAAATCCAAAAAAAAATCAAATAAAACAAATTAAAACTAAATAATACAAAAAATGTATTTTTCCATCTTGCAGTTCATTCATGTCAGTTTATATCTAAATATTTTGCTCACAGATCATTATTAACAATCTGTATATAATTCAATTTTATTTTCTCTCCCCTTTTTTATTATTTTTATTTTTAGCTGAAAAGACGTAAAGGAAGCAGTCAGCCCAGTGGTGTTTCTGGAGAAGTATTCCTTCAGAAATGGAGAAGACAGAAAGCTGCGGAGGCAGACATTTGCAGCAGTAAGTCTGTGATAGTTTTACCCTTTTATCAAACATTCCTGCTGTTATCATTTGTACAGCATGTGTTGTTTTCTCACACTTGCCATCTTTGCACTTGACCACTTGATTAATTATTTGACGTCTTTCCTGTATTTGGCCTAGGTTTTCATGACCTGATGACTGTGGTTCCCAATCCTGGTCCTGGAGAACCCCAGCACTGCACGGTTTTGGTGTCTCTCTTATCTGACAAACACACTTTTGAGGTGTTGGAGACTTCACTGATGAGCTGATGATCTGAATCAGGTGTGTTTGATCAGGGAGACGTCTCAAATGTGCAGTGTTGGGGTTCTCCAGAACCAGGATAGGGAGCAACTGCCTTATGGGACACTCTTATGTGTTTACAGAGATTTTTAATATCTAATTATCAATATTTCACATACTGTACATTGAACAGCTTTCCGTGACCTCTTGTGAGATCTCGGCAAAAAGTCTTGACGATTTATTCCAAAACATGATGCATGATGGGATACACTAAGCGTTGTATAGTGCTCCGGAGCAGTATTGGAGAGGTTTAGTGTGTGTTAAGGATGCTGTGCTTTGGCATTATTAAGACCGGGGACAGTCTTGTGCACACACTGTCACGTACACACACTCTCAAGTGGCCAAGACTGCAAGTGTGGGTATCTGGACAGGGTCAAAGTCTTAAAAAAGAACCCTAAACACAGTTGCACATCACTTGTATGATATTGTACAAGCCCCAGGACTGTCTCATCTGACACTATCAAAAGAATTCATATGACTATAGC
Source organism: Carassius carassius (assembly GCF_963082965.1). Lineage (NCBI taxonomy): Eukaryota > Metazoa > Chordata > Actinopteri > Cypriniformes > Cyprinidae > Carassius > Carassius carassius. The sequence continues at coordinate 33,585,112 of NC_081766.1, read as the reverse complement.
TTGCTATTAATTACTTGCTTTTAATAATGCATGCATTTAACATTTAATTACACAGCATCTTTACAGAGGCTGCTTTTATGGTCTAAACAAAAGCCAGTGTAATGTACAAGTTGCACATAATTAATATTTACTTCCTTTCTGTCTTACAGGATTGTTTGCAGATAATGCTGTTCTTCTTTTTCAGAAGTTTTTGGTGAGCCAACCCTCACACACCTTCCGAAAAACTAAAAGAGCTATAACTGACTCTCAGCAAATCTTGCCATGATCAGCTCTTCCCAGGTACATTTGGTTAAAACATTTTTGAATCAACATTTACTCATCAAATGCTCTGGTTTGAATCTTACTTTAAATTAACTTAATTATATGTTTAATGAGCAATATTAATTGCACACAGAGTAAGTAGAGATTATCTTGTTTCACAGAAGAGAAGGAAGACCAAGGAAATGACTTGCCCAGGATGAGGAATGAAGACGGCCATCTTGAGCCCAAACAAAGACAGAAGTCCTCTGGTATGTGTGTGTTGAAACAATGCTGTGTTATGTGTTACAGCACTTTATGATGATCTCTCACAGGAATGGTCATGTCAGCCTTGATTTTTTTTTATACTATTACAATTACAGCATGTTAGCAAAGTGTGACTGGACATTTTTAATCTTATGTTTTTAAAAACACACCACCTGTTTAAAAGCAGACAAGTGTCATGAAATTGGTTTAGTTGATATAAACACCAATTGACATTATTTCATTGTTTTGTAAATGTTATGTTATAAATTGTGAATTGTTAGTTGATTGGTTTGAAGCCAGGCCTTACACTGCACAGACTAAAACACATTTGTGAGAGAAGTCAGGAACTTTGGAGAAAGATTCAAGAGGAAAAAGACACATTTACTGCAACAGTAGATCAACTCTAGAGTCTCTGAGAACTATGCTAATGCAGTCTCATGAGCAAGACCTTTGCCTCTGTAACATTTTCTTAATTCTTGCAGAATGAAATATTTATTGCAGTATTTTAATTTGTACAGATGATCTCATCAGCCAAATGAGGGGTTTTGACCAAATGATGCTCTTGAAAGAAGTGAAAGAAGAGGATGTGGTAAATTGTATTCAGAGAAAAAGCTTCTCAAAAGATCTTAAAGCAGCTTGAAGAATGGTAAGTGTACAGTACTACAAGGGTCATAGTTGCTCACCCTGCTACAATCACACAGAACATAAGCTGAGCTCTCTGTCCATTAAACAACTTCATCTGGATTGTTTGTTTCACTTTGACCAGGTCTGGGATCTCAGGACTGAGAGATCCTCTGGCTGAGAACAAGCTACACCACATCAGTGCTGGATATCAACCACAAACTGTTTCCAGACACGAGAGAAGAAGATCACGATGGGGAGATGAAACCAGTTTAGATGTGATGATAAGGAATCATTATTTTCTGGAACAGTATCACATGTCTTACATGTATCACAGTTGACTGGATGGGACTGTGTGACTTTTAAGGACATTTCATCACTCATCTGTGTGAACTGATTAATATATGAGGTTAATGTATTTTTGTTGATAATTATTTTCCTTGAATCTTATTTGTCTTGATGCTACTTTATCAACTTTATAGTGTATGCTTCAATAAAATGAAAATGGTGAATATTGTGTTCTGAAGATTCTTGGTAAACACATCATTTTACTAGGTAGGCTCATATGTGTTTACTTTAGACTTGGAAAAACTACATATTAATTGTTAGGATTATTTTTTACTTCAGTCATAAACATTTTTGATCAGATTAATTACATCTGGGACATCAGTGCACCAGAAAGTTATTTTTTATATTTTAATAACAAATATGCAATTTTTTGGTGTAAGAAAGGGAGTTAGGATATTAATTATTTTGCATTACAAGATGGGCTTTATTGTTACAAACACTTGAGGGATAACTGAGAATGTAGCAGGAATGATCAACGTGGATCTTGTACTGTATTCAAACCAAGAGCATGCACATTACTGATGTCCAGCACCTGAGGAGGAAGATACGGGGGTGAGGAGGACATTTTTACACTGATTTTTGCTAATTAGTTTATATATATATATATATATACATATATATATATATATTCTTAGCACTGCATGAATTTGTCCTTGTGTAATAGTGAAGTATCACAATGTGTATACATTGTCCTTGATTACTGCTTTACAGTGAGGAATAGATAAAGGCAAGTTGTTGCAGGTTCATCCATTATATTTATTGCCATTTACTTCAAAACTCAAAGAAATAATCTATTATTTTCATTATTAAATAATTTCTTTCTAATTTTTCCATGTTTCATCAGACGGCCTCACAATGTCCTGTCAAAAGCTGTCCTAGTCATGATGTAAGAATAGAAAACAGAGGACTGTGAAAACTGTCAGATATAAATGTGCCTCAGCTCAGTTTGTTGTCCATGATGAGGAGAATACATATATGTAGGTTTATACTGCCCTTCTACCCCCAGGGGCCCAGTACCACCCCCCGGAAGAGCCCAAAACTGTACATTTCAAATGGCCGTAAATCAGAGTCCAATAAACATATCAAAGAGAAAATGGGCAGGATTACTACTTATGCTATGCTGATAAAATAATGTTGAACTCAGTTTTCAGAAATAAATGGAAAGCTGGCATAAAGGCATTTTAAATATTGCTCACTGTAAAATACCACATTTCAGCCTGCCTCTCAATTATATCATAGATGTTTGCACAATGAACATATTTAGATATCCAGTTTTCCTTACAATAAATAATTTATTTTGTTTCGTTAATAAAGTTTTAAACTACATTACCCACAACCCTCCATCGTTCTATCTATGGAAAGGCAACACTAGGGGGCTGTTTTTTGTAGTTCATTGAAGTTATGCACAGGGTTAGGGATAGGATCTCGCTAAAGATGTCATTTTTCTCAAGATAGCGACACTTCATTGTTGACTTAATATATTACTAATGTGATGCTAGCAGCAAAACATACTTTTTAACATGATGCGCTGTTTAAAATGGGACTGTCCTGAAAATTCACAGCCAATGACATCAAAGCTGAGCAGCGGCGTCACACTTCTTTATCCATTTATGACAGATGTCTTTCGTTTTTCGGCTGAAGGGATAGATTCGGTTAACAAAAGATAATATTTGCTACTTATTAGATTCGGTTTTATTAACGTCTACACCTTCCTCCGTTGTTCAGCTTTACAAAAATTGGGCAATATTGATGTGCACATGCCCAGCACTCGCAGTTAGCACCCAACAGATAGATTCCTCTCATTAAATATAAAACAGATTTTTAAGATTTTAATTTTTTTTTTGACCAAAAAAAAATATATTTACTAATCAAATGATGTGCTTCTAAAATTTACATTGTATATTACATTGTGTTTTAAAGTTATAATTGTTCACATTTGTGTTTCTGTGATTTACAATTTCTCTACCATTTGAAGGAATAAAAACAGAAAGAATAAATGAATGAATGAACAAATAAATATATAAAGCATAATGAACATGCATATTTTGTAAAGATCTTCCATTATTTATTGATATGTCAAACTCATTTAAAGACGTACCCAAATTAAGAATAAAAGGGCAGTTATGTTGTAATCGTTAACTATTTTCAGTATGCAAATGAAAATGCTTTTATTAAAAAACAAAACAGGAAATACAGTATGTCTTTCAGAGAACACTGGAAAAAGCTGACCAAAATGTTATACAACACAATGTAAATGTTTCAAACTCACAAAATAACACCATGAAGACATGCATTTCAAGTGTGCAATATCATCTATAAAACTCTATCAGCACAGCATCAAATAAACACTGATTGACCGAACAATTGAAGAACAATTGATTGTCCGAACAATGGAAGACAGAGAAAGTGTTCAGGAAAACAAACACCTGCTACCTTTGACAATAACATCATGAATTCACTTCATGACTGGAACTAGGGTATGACTGTGTATGAATATCTCCTTTACTAAAACTCCTGATGAGAACTGATGCCTTTTTTAATGATAAAAGCATTAGGAAGACACCGAGTAAAGTTTACTGTATGAAGCTTGAAAAAGAGAACACAATGCTTTATCAATACGAAAAATACTATTTTAACTTTTCTTTTCATCACTGGTTCTGTAATGTATTCATTATGAGCTTATAATTAAAACAAAGTTACATCTTCTGCAAAAATCAAACCACTGTAAAGTCTAATCACTGATCCAGGGACCATTTCTGTGTGTGCGGGGGATAAAGAGTTAACGAGGTGAGTCCTTGTGCATGATGGAGAACTACAGTGTTATCTGCAAACAATCCTGAAAGACAAAAAGCAAGGAAATATTTAATTACATTCAACTTGTACATTACACTGGGTTTTGTTTAGAACACAAAAGCAGCCTCTGTAAAGATGCTCTATAACTAAATGTTAAATGCATGCATTATTAAAAGCAAGTAATAAATAGCAAGCTATAGTCATATGAATTATTTTGATAGTGTCAGATGAGACAGTCCTGGGGCTTGTACAATATCATACAAGTGATGTGCAACTGTGTTTAGGGTTCTTTTTTAAGACTTTGACCCTGTCCAGATACCCACACTTGCAGTCTTGGCCACTTGAGAGTGTGTGTACGTGACAGTGTGTGCACAAGTGGGAAGTCGTGGCCTAATGGTTAGAGAGTCGGACTCCCAATCGAAAGGTTGTGAGTTCGAGTCCCGGGCCGGCAGGAATTGTGGGTGGGGGGAGTGCATGTACAGTTCTCTCTCCACCTTCAATACCACGACTTAGGTGCCCTTGAGCAAGGCACTGAACCCCCAACTGCTCCCCGGGCGCCGCAGCATAAATGGCTGCCCACTGCTCCGGGTGTGTGCTCACAGTGTGTGTGTGTGTGTTCACTGCTCTGTGTGTGTGCACTTCGGATGGGTTAAATGCAGAGCACAAATTCTGAGTATGGGTCACCATACTTGGCTGAATGTCACTTCACAAGACTGTCCCCGGTCTTAATAATGCCAAAGCACAGCATCCTTAACACACACTGAACCTCTCCAATACTGCTCCGGAGCACTATACAACGCTTAGTGTATCCCATCATGCATCATGTTTTGGAATAAATCGTCAGACATTTTGCCGAGATCTCACAAGAGGTCACGGAAAGCTGTTCAATGTACAGTATGTGAAATATTGATAATTAGATATTAAAAATCTCTGTAAACACATAAGAGTGTCCCATAAGGCAGTTGCTCCCTATCCTGGTTCTGGAGAACCCCAACACTGCACATTTGAGACGTCTCCCTGATCAAACACACCTGATTCAGATCATCAGCTCATCAGTGAAGACTCCAACACCTCAAAAGTGTGTTTGTCAGTGAATGCTGCGTTCCAGGCAGGTTTTTGAGCCCGTAAGTCACGACTTCAAACCACGACTCACGACTTTATAGCGTTCCAGGCAAGTCACGCCAAACTTCCTGAGCGCAAGCAATTGTAGCTAGATTATTAATTTTATTGCAATGTTATATTGTCCTAAAATCGTTTTTTTAACGTGCACCACTTGCGTAAACACTGCATCCATAGGCAATATTATCCGTAGAGGCTGCCAATGTTGTTTCGCAGGCCATGTGACGTCAGAGTTCGTAACTCGGAGTACATCTATCTAGTACGAGTTCACGGGTGGGAAGTCACGGGTTTGACTGCTGTTCCAGTGCAGTTTCACGGGTAGAAGGTTGGAACAACACGGGTTACGGGTTGCCTGGAACGTGGCATAAGAGACACCAAAACCGTGCAGTGCTGGGGTTCAGAATTCGTGCTCTGCATTTAACCCATCTGAAATGCACACACACAGAGCAGTGAACACACACACACACACACTGTGAGCACACACCCGGAGCAGTGGGCAGCCATTTATGCTGCGGTGCCCGGGGAGCAGTTGGGGGTTCAGTGCTTTGCTCAAGGGCACCTAAGTCGTGGTATTGAAGGTGGAAATGAGACAGTCCTGGGGCTTGTACAATATCATACAAGTGATGTGCAACTGTGTTTAGGGTTCTTTTTTAAGACTTTGACCCTGTCCAGATACCCACACTTGCAGTCTTGGCCACTTGAGAGTGTGTGTACGTGACAGTGTGTGCACAAGACTGTCCCCGGTCTTAATAATGCCAAAGCACAGCATCCTTAACACACACTAAACCTCTCCAATACTGCTCCGGAGCACTATACAACGCTTAGTGTATCCCATCATGCATCATGTTTTGGAATAAATCGTCAAGACTTTTTGCCGAGATCTCACAAGAGGTCACGGAAAGCTGTTCAATGTACAGTATGTGAAATATTGATAATTAGATATTAAAAATCTCTGTAAACACATAAGAGTGTCCCATAAGGCAGTTGCTCCCTATCCTGGTTCTGGAGAACCCCAACACTGCACATTTGAGACGTCTCCCTGATCAAACACACCTGATTCAGATCATCAGCTCATCAGTGAAGACTCCAACACCTCAAAAGTGTGTTTGTCAGTGAATGCTGCGTTCCAGGCAGGTTTTTGAGCCCGTAAGTCACGACTTCAAACCACGACCATCATTATTTCAAACCATCATTATTTAGTTTTAATTTGTTTTATTTGATTTTTTTTTGGATTTACATTAAAAGGTATTAAAAGCATGGTACAGCACATATGATAACTGTGATATCTGTCATATAAAAGCACATAAAAACACTAACATTACAGAACATAGCTGGTTTGGTGATTATTGTATTGTTGTATTGATTACTAATATACCATAGTAAAACTACAGTTACTGTGGTAAAAACATGGTAAATGTCCCGTTTACTGTGTTTTAACTTCACATTTCATTTATTACTTTTGTAAGTGTCGTGATAAACACGATTTTACTACAAATACAACATAATTGAACCTGAAATTAAGAAGGTCTATGGCACGTCACGTGACCGATAGAGTTTAATCACACTAATTAGCAGCTGTGTTCATTTAGTTAAACGCAATGAAACTCAAAGACAGCCGCGGATGACCGATATAATACAGCGATTAAACATATGGTGCTAATCTGAGTAATAAAGAAGACAGAATACATTTTATAAAAGGCATTAAAAGAGCGTATTTACGACTACTCACCCAAACAGTGGAACTGACAGCAAGTATCGCGATGTGTGCTGAATGAGACTTCTTGAACGTGATTTCATAGCGATAAACATCTCATGTCCTCGCGTCGAAATTCTGGCGCCAAAAGTTTCTAACAGCGGTCTAACAGCACTCGTCAATGTCAAAATCACTGAGATGGCCAATCAGATCAAAGTAGGCGGGGTTTACTGTTCACAGAAGCAGAGCGCGAAGCGTCAGTTTAACGTTAAAGAGAGTGAGGTAAGATGAAGCTGCAAATCAATTAACATTAGTCAACTCTTAATAATACGTTTTACCATAGACATGTTAAATGACCTAAAGCTATATCCAGTGATGAAAAATTTTCTGAAATATGGCCATTTTGAGAGAAAGAAAGGGGGGGGGGGGGGGTAAATTGTCTCTCTCTGCAGACAATGAAGCGATTTTGCCCCTTTGTTGTTGAGAAATATAATGTAGCGATTCAGTATCGATTAATAAAAGTAGCGTGACAACACTCATAGGTTTATGAGCTTCTGAATGCTACTTTTTGCACAGCACGATCTCAGATCTCTGTGTGCGAGTGGTGTGTGTGTGTGTGTCTGTGTGTGCACGTTCATCAATTAAAGCAGTGCATTAACGTTGAAAAACTTTTTTTAATCGTATAATAAAAAATTGTGTATGTACCGTTTAAATACAGAATTATATCGGGGTGTGGGGGGGGGGGGCTGTGCACACTTGGCACAGTGGTTAACCATAAAAATAAAAAATGGCACGTCATGCCGAAAAGGTTGCTGATCCCTGCCATAGACTGTATAAAAACAGGACTACGCAGTACTCATGAGTCTGAGCTGACTGACGAAGAGGATGGAGACCTACAGAATTATTATAATGATGACTAGCAGAAGCAAATGCACAAATTGCAATTGACTAGTAAAAGTATACTGAATGGGAGAGAAAAAAATGGCCAAAAATTATTCAAAATATACAAAGTAAAAACGGAGTTAAAATATATTTTTGAAATTGAAAATATATTTAGTTTCAACTTTCTTATGCCAAAATGTATTTCAAAATAATTTAAATAATATTTTTAAATAAAGTTAAAAATATAATAATAATATAGTTTTTCTTCAAATGTGCAATGTGAATGCATTTTCTTGGATTTAAATATATTGTTTAATTGTATATTTTGAAAGTATATATATATATATATATATATATATATATATATATATATATATATATATATATTGGTAAATATATATTTACATGAAATATTTTAGCAAATATATTTTTGGGCCATTTTTTGTATATTTTGAAATATATTTACAAATAAAATAAAAAGCATACATATACCACATGGATATAGAAATCTTAAATGTATACAAGTTGGTTTTGTTGTCATTCAAAGCATAATTTGAGACTTATTACAAAATACAAAGCTGTTCCTAATTCCTGAGCCCAATTTGATGCAGCACACTTGAATGATTAACTATTTCTCAATTTCTAGAGATTACTGTTTCTGACCATGTATTAGATTATCTGTTATCTGGCTTGACTGCGTTAATATAAACCTTGACAGAACCTGCATACGTTAAAGTCTTTACTTTTCATTCAAGCACTGACTTCTGACTCAATTCAAATAACAATAATAATAATAATAATAAATAAAGTTTTTATCCAAAGAAACCTCGGAGGAAAGTGTATCTAATTTTCAAACATTTTACCTTTGGGACTGCAAAGCAATGCAAATGAATTGAACTAAAGAATCACTGTCTGTACATCAACTCATCACTGTATTCTTCTCAAATCCTGACCTTTATTACTGTGTGACCTTGAATGAGACGAGCTGAGCTCTTTCCAGAACAAACACACCTCCTGTCTGCTAGGAGCCGTGAGGACTGAGACACACACACACACACACCATCAGAAGCCAAAAGACTCTCACAAACACACACAGACAGCCTCTATAAATACAAGCAGTGTGTAAGTGATAGCATGTGTGGCTCTTGGCATGTTAATCAGGCTTTCTTTTGCCGTGGGCTATTTAGAGGATTCACCAACACCACGCTGAGCTCCCTCACTGCTCCATTCAAGGACAAAAGCATCTCAAACGGATATTTATTATCTTTGCTCTCGGCCAATTTCCATACTTATCATAGCAAACATACACTCTCACGGCCACCACTGAATAAAATATAGATGGAAAATGAGACCAGAGCTATTTAAAATGTTTTCTCTGTTTAAAGTGTGCTCTTTTGAAATCTTTTCACGATGCAATTTGAAAAATAAAATATTTTTTTGTAGACTTCCAGTCTTGAGTGGATCAGTGTGCGGCTAGCCACACAAGTGTGCTCTTTAAATGTTTTCTTTAACAAACTGGTGTTTAACGTCAAAATGCGTCATGCAGATAAATAGCATTGGTAAAAATAAGTCACTGTCTGTTATATAATGAACACAACTTAAAAAAAACGTCCAACTCTACTGAGTGGAGCACAGAAAGCATGCTGAATGAAACCCAAAGACTGGTGATCATTCATGTTAGATATACAAAATATGAAGAAGAAAAGAAATACTTGCATAAATAGCATGATCTCCCTGTTCATACAAGGACTTTGATTAACCATAATCTAAATTTGAAACTTTTTTAAGTACCAATACACCAACACTATTTGAAAACTACATCTTGTATAATATCATGCATCATGTATAATCAGTGTTGGGAACGTTACTTTAAAAAAGTAATTAGTTATAGTTACTCACTACTTGTTCCAAAAAGTAACTGAGTTAGTAACTGAATTACTCTATAATAAAAGTAACTCGTTACCAGGGAAAGTAACTATTTGCGTTACTGTAAAAAAAAAAAAAAAAAAAAAAAAGTTGCTATATGTCAAAGTATTTTTTATTTATTTTTTAGCAGTTTTCACAAGTCAGTTGAAATAAGTAGAACAGACAGGTGTTCGTACATAACTTTCGAGATTTATTGCACGTCAACAGACAGCAAGAGTTTTATCCTGCACTCTTTGTAAGAAAAGTGTTTTTGGCCACTAGCTTTGTAGATGCGTGTGTCACACATTACATGCACGTTATTGCCTTTGACTACAATATGAAGATATGAAGTAGTGCTTATATCTCCACCTTGAAAATGCCAACTTTTCATCGGATTGCTCCTGACTCGCCATTTGTCCTGCTGCTGCGAATCTCTGTGTAGCTGTTGCGTGTGTGTGACTGTGTGTGTTTGGCGCCGCTGGCGCGTGTGTGTAAAAACACTGGCTCTGATTGGCTACCATGAAACACATGACTCTGCCTTAGCCAATCATAATAATAACGCTTATTTCGTTATTAACCCACCTGCTCACTCGCTGTGTGAGCCAGGGGTGCGTTCAGATTGCATATTAAATCAATGCATAGTAACACACCGCATTTAACGTTAAGTAACGTTAACGGCGTTGTAACGACGGGAAAAGTAATTAGTTAGATTACCCCGTTACTGAAAAAATAACGTCGTTACCTAACGCCGTTCTTTTAAACGCCGTTATTCCAAACACTGCGTATATAATAACACATTTACTGTGAATGATCATGCACTGGCACTGTTCTAGGACATTATTAACCCCGAGCATTCCAGCTAAACAATATAATGCAGAATCATTAACCAAACTCTAAATATATTTTGCAATATTTTATTAGATCATTTTATTTGCATTAATACACAGTAAAAGTTCAAACATTGTCTGCTTTGCTGCAGTCAAGCCATAAGAAGATTTCTTTTGACCAGACATTTAAGGATGGATCATATTTGAACATAAATCAGAGTTTGTTAGTCTTTATTGAAACATGAACATGAAAAAAAATATGCTGTTGTGTTATGTATCACTGATTTTCTCTTTCACGCCATGAGCACTTTGCATTTTTATGATGGTGTATAAAGTTGAGGTCAAAATCATTAACTTATCCATTTCTATTTTTAATAATAAGATATGTTAACCATCACCCTATCATAAAGATTTTTTTTCCAGTTCTCTTGTAATGTGTGTCCAGTTTGTTTGAAGTTCTCTCACGCCCCCTACAGGACACTAACTGTGTTACAGGACACTCAAAGTGAGGGATCTGATGCTGAGATGTTCTGTTTTTACATATACAGGTCCTTCTCAAAAAATTAGCATATTGTGATAAAGTTCATTATTTTCCATAATGTAATGATAAAAATTAAACTTTCATATATTTTAGATTCATTGCACACCAACTGAAATACTTCAGGTCTTTTATTGTTTTAATACTGATGATTTTGGCATACAGCTCATGAAAACCCCAAATTCCTATCGCAAAAAATTAGCATATCATAAAAAGGTTCTCTAACCATTAACCTAATCATCTGAATCAACTAATGAACTCTAAACACCTGCAAAAGATTCCTGAGGCTTTTAAAAACTCCCAGCCTGGTTCATTACTCAAAACCGCAATCATGGGTAAGACTGCTGTCCAGAAGGCCATCATTGACTCCCTCAAGCAAGAGGGTAAGACACAGAAAGAAATTTCTGAACGAACAGGCTGTTCCCAGAGTGTTGTATCAAGGCACCTCAGTGGGAAGTCTGTGGGAAGGAAAAAGTGTGGCAAAAAACGCTACACAACGAGAAGAGGTGACCGGACCCTGAGGAAGATTGTGGAGAAGGACCGATTCCAGACCTTGGGGGACCTGCGGAAGCAGTGGACTGAGTCTGGAGTAGAAACATCCAGAGCCACAGTGCACAGGGGTGTGCAGGAAATGGGCTACAGAGAAGCAGCACTGGACTGTTGCTCAGTGGTCCAAAGTACTTTTTTCGGGTTGAAAGCAAATTTTGCATGTCATTCGGAAATCAAGGTGCCAGAGTCTGGAGGAAGACTGGGGAGAAGGAAATGCCAAAATGCCTGAAGTCCAGTGTCAAGTACCCACAGTCAGTGATGGTGTGGGGTGCCATGTCAGCTGCTGGTGTTGGTCCACTGTGTTTTATCAAGGGCAGGGTCAATGCAGCTAGTTATCAGGAGATTTTGGAGCACTTCATGCTTTCATCTGCTGAAAAGCTTTATGGAGATGAAGATTTCGTTTTTAAGCACGACCTGGCACCTGATCACAGTGCCAAAACCACTGGTAAATGTTTTACTGACCATGGTATTACTGTGCTCAATTGGCCTGCCAACTCTCCTGACCTGAACCCCATAGAGAATCTGTGGGATATTGTGAAGAGAAAGTTGAGAGACGCAAGACCCAACACTCTGGATGAGCTTAAGGCCGCTATCGAAGCATCCTGGGCCTCCATAACACCTCAGCAGTGCCACAGGCTGATTGCCTCCATGCCACGCCACATTGAAGCAGTCATTTCTGCAAAAGGATTCCCGACCAAGTATTGAGTGCATAACTGAACATAAGTATTTGAAGGTTGACTTTTTTTGTATTAAAAACACTTTTCTTTTATTGGTCGGATGAAATATGCTAATTTTTTGAGACAGGCATTTTGGGTTTTCATGAGCTGTATGCCAAAATCATCAGTATTAAAACAATAAAAGACCTGAAATATTTCAGTTGGTGTGCAATGAATCTAAAATATATGAAAGTTTAATTTTTAACATTACATTATGGAAAATAATGAACTTTATCACAATATGCTAATTTTTTGAGAAGGACCTGTACATTACATTTATTATTTATTATTTTTGAGCAGAAACATGAACATGCCTTAAGTTCTGGTTATAGCATCTACAGTTGTGCAGATATTTGGTTAACATGACCACATCTGTGGCACGATGGCTGCTGCCCAATAAAGCTGCCAGCTTCCCCTGGGCTGCTCGTTCAATCCTCTGGTTGCTTTCACACAATTTATTTAGTATGACACATCTCCAATTAAAGTGTGCAGAGAGCTGCACCCCCTCAAGCCCTCTATCATAAAGAGAGAAAGACAAAGAAGAGAGAAGGAGGGAGAATATTCTGCCTTCAGCGATGATTGCAGTCATTTCCCACTGAGCCTTGCCCTGAGAGGTGCTCTGAATTATAACTGTGAGATGAACAGAAGCTGTGTTTCTATATGACAAGTGTTAGAGATCACAGATAACATGACCTTATAATAGTAACACCTTAATCGATCGGGTTTATTTTGGTTGTTGTCATTTCTGCAATGCAGACTTCATTAAAAATCCCATAGAACTCTTTTCAATCTGTTAATTTCTCTCATTTACACACGTTTTTGCAACTGAACGATTGTCACAGGACTCTCAGAAACAGAAGAATAGTACTGAAAAAGAGATTTTAAAGATCCCAAGACAGGAAGAAATGATTCTTCTGCCTGTGCATGATTTATCTTTATCTGTGTCCAAAATCAAAGGCTGCATTCTTCTTTTCATTTTTGTGTTTCCAGTTTTTACCGATTGCAGAAAGTCATTCAGATTCCTGGGAACGGCTGGAGACTATTGTGGTATTTGTTGCACATTTGACTGAGCTTGTTGGTATCCAAGTACTTTTAGAGTGAACCGGTATTTCTCAGCAGGCATGTGATGGAGATAAGGTCTTGCTGTGTTTATTGCACAGGATGGAGTAAAGAGTTCCTGGAGATCTAACTACATACATGATTAGTTGGTTCAGTTGAGTTTGATCAACTTTGCAGGAAGGTAAAGCATCCCCAGTCTCTCTACAAGATACTCGCTTCTTTGAGAACTTGAATAAGACGCTTCAGACCATGATTCAATACAAACCACTACAGTACCAGATCAGTTTAATCAAATATCAGCAAGACATACATGTCATTTTAAAACGGAGTGTCCCACCTTACAATAGAAAACAAATACAGTCAAGAAGCACACGGGACGACACGTCGAGCTACTGTTCAACACCTGGGCTCAATCTGAGCTCTATTTGATAAAGCATAAAATACATTTATACATCATAGCATAGTTTTGAACCTGAAATGTAAAACTATTTTCCACCTCTCCACCAGCCTTCATTCGCACCTCAGCATTATTGCGTCTCTGACATTTACAGGAGAGGAGAAAAACACAAACACAACAACGACGCACAATGAACTTTATTAGAAAAACAAGACGCGTTCCACTGCTGTGTGTGTTTCTGTATTTTCACTGATTTCGTAAGTTGCTGTAAATAAGGCAGCTGTTTCACTTAAGGCATTGCTGCTGTGAAATTGCTTCTCTGTTAAAACTTAAGTGAGTTTTATAGTGGTTCCACGATTAGATCACCTGTGCTGAGGATCGAGCCAATCGTTGATCGGTTTGTTCAAATGCTTGTGGCCGAATGAAGAGTTCAGTCTACATTAGAAGGGAAGAGTCATCTCTTCATAGGTGATGTGTAGAGATTCAGATCACACACAGCTCCAAACTGGAAATACTTGGTCGGGAAGTCAAAAGCTCGTCATCTACTGCTGGTAGTTGGCATACTGCCCCTGTGAAGAAAGATACGATGTGACCAGAGTCTGACATTGTGTTACTGAACGCTAAAAGAGTTGGCACTGGCTTCTTTAAAGATGGAAATATCACGGATTAAAAGTGACATTTAATCGTCTCACTGAATGATTTCAAGACATGTTTGAAAAGGAGCTGATGAGTACAGTCACAGTGATTTCTGCAGGTTTTAATGAAGTCAAATTTAAAATACTTTTTTTAAGACCAAGTAAAGAAAATAAACTGAATGTAACAATGGTCTCTAAAATAAAATAAATGTTTAAAAGTTTGAAAAAGGAATTTCCGAAAACTTGTTAGTTTTTAGTTCATTTAAATTAAAAAAAAAAAAAACTTTATCCACAGCAAATATCTAAAGACTGTTAAACATTTTCTTGGGAAGCAAAATCCCAAAAGTCGTCTTGTTTTACTGTTACTGGAAAATCGATTTAATTCAAAGGGAAACCAAGTATTTTATTCTCCATTGACAGATGCTCTTTCTTGTTTGAAGCATAAACTCATTAAATTTAGTTTAATTTCTCAGAACACAAAACTTTATAAGTTCAATTTGAATCTCAAGTAAATGTATCTTGGATTTATGGATGTTTAGATGTTTGAATTGGAAAACGAGTATTTTGTTGTTGTTGTTGTGCATGCTTTAGTTTATGCTTTAGTTTAACGGATTTAATTTTTGGAAGGGTGAATGAAGACTTATTAAGACCCGCAGAAACCCTGTCAGAGACACTGTGAACACCGTAACTAAAGGTTAAAGAAAGCTCTTGGGGGGGGGGGGGGGGGGGGGGGGGGGGTCTCTGACCTGGTCAAAAGCATAGGGGCGCTGGGGCTGTCCCTGTGGGGGTCCGGGCTGAGGCGGTCTGTAGGCCGAATACTGCTGCCCTTGACTCTGGGGATAGTTGGGGTACTGACTCGGAGCGCCCTGAGACGCAGCTGTTGGTATAAAAGAAAGGGTGTTTTTTTTCTTCTTTCTCCGTATTCTTACTAAGAATGTAGACTTATGTTAACCGATTAAGCAAACCGCTGACCTTTACAACCTTTACAATGTTATGTCATGTCCTTTTTTCTTTATTATTCACAGCATGTGCAGAAAAATGTCCTCTCTGAGACAAGTAAAGCATGGTATGCCATCCATTCTTCATTTTTCTCTATTCTGCATTAATTTACATACCAGTCGAAGTCTGTGTTTAGCACTACACACTGACCAGGAAAACAAAGATTGAAGGTTAACAGAGATAAAAAAAAAGTGATCAAAAGGCTTCTGCTTCTCTGTTAATTGAGCATCATCTGGCTATTTGTTTTGAAAACATTTAATTGTAATTGAAACCGCTCTGATGAGATGAAAACACCATGTACGTTTAAGTAGTTAAGATTTTTTTCCTCAAATAAAAGAGTCAATCGGTTTTCTTTCATGTGGTCGACTGCCATTTGCTGCGATTAAATCTGTGAGCAAACCATGCAAGTTGATGTTTTTCTTGATTTGTGCTTCGAATTATGCAATAATATTATGCAATAATAATATTTTATAAAAGAAACCTTAAAGAGGTCATATGACGTTGCTAAAAGGAACATTATTTGGTGTATTTGGTGTAATGAAATGTGTTTATGCAGTTTTCCAGATACTGTACATTAGTGTTTCTCCTCTTTCTGAAACACCACGATTTTTACAAAGCTCATTGGTCTGAAAAGCGAGGTGTGCTCTGATTGGCCAGCTATCCAGTGCATTGTGATTGGCTGAATAGCTACTACAATTTGAATCATCAGTGACAAATCCTTTACATAAGAAAACCTTCTTACAGCCCGTGAGTCAGCAATGTGGTCTACTCCTAGGATCAGGAAACAGTCCTCCGTAAACATCTGAATATTTGGGTTGGACTGTACTGGAACAGTGTTGAAATACACCTTAAACATTGTTTGTAGTCGTGTCCTCTTTTGGAAGAACAAACAAAGTTGCTTCCACATCGAAACACAGCGACTTCACAACATGACACCGGCAGCAACCGAGACATTAAAACTTACGCCTTCTTTCTTTGCATGAACATCTGTGCGGCGTTATGTAAATCGTGTTAGAACGAGCCGTTTTAGGAGGGCATGGACGAGTCTTAACTTTTATAAAGAATCTCTCTTTGGCTTTGAGACTTTAGTTTTTGTAACTTTAGGGATCCTATCTATTCACGAACAGCTTGTAACACTCAAGAGAGAAAGGAAAACTGGAAATCACATCATATGACCTCTTTAATATTTGTCAGGTTTATCAACAACTACATCTGTTCATCTTCATTACATGATCTGACCAGCGTGTTAAAAAAATAAGACTTGAACATTTCTGGATCCACATTAACCAACAGAGTCTTTTGATGTCTCAGACATGAATCTGCGGGGAGGATTCATACCATAGGCCTGCTGCTGTCCGGGGTAAGCCTGCTGTCCCGTGTACTGCTGCTGCGGGGGGTACGTCTGCTGCTGCGGGGGGGCCTGCGGATACGCCTCTTGCTGCTGACCGTACTGTGCACTTCCTACAGGAAGAGGACCAAACGAATCATGAAACATCAGCAGAGCTACCCGCTCGGTGAACAGCAACTCCTGCTAAGAGTCTGAATCTTAATGATCACCTGAGCTTCTGCTGCTGGTATGGACTTCAGTTTTATTTGAATGTTGTGATACAATTGACAATACCTGAAAGCTAAGACTTCAAAAGAAAAAAAATGGACGGCAGGTGTGCTACAAATAATGTTTAGTAATGTGCTGTTCACACATCAATAGAAAATAGCCAAGAGTAAAAGGTCGATCTTTATTGGTTCAACAAAAATCCTTCAGTATCAGGTAACCCAGCGCTACACACTGTACATTATCAAAACAAACTCATTTCAGATTGCGTAATATATATATATATATATATGTATATGTATATTTTGTTTTTTTATAACAGTTATGAAAGAAGGCTTTGAGGAATGTTTTTAAGAAATGAACATCTGAATTGAGGCAAACATTAAAAATGAGTGACTGATTTTTTACAATTTAGCACCATGCAGCTCCCACGGCTACATTTACTGCGAGAAACAAGAGAAAAATAGAAAAAGTAAATGCATTTAAAAAACGATTTAAAACAACAATGTAAATAAAAACGTTTTTGATTTTATTTTCTTTAAGAAATCAAAAACTAAATCTGGTCTCACTTCACTAAAAGTCTTTTCATAATAATCAACTACAAGTGCATTAAAATATGCTTCAGAGATAATGAACTCTGGCGTAAGGGAGAAAAATCATTATCTTTAGCCATTAACAAACACTTGATTGGTTTTTGTCAGGAGTGGGTGCAGATCATATGATCTCAAACTGGACATAACCTTTTCCACCGAACACAGGAATGATTTGATAAAGATTAACTGTGCTATAATAAAGCATGTTCTCTACCCTCTGACGCTCCCTGTCCTGCGTGGCTGTATTGCTCCGTGTAGTATTCCTCTTGACCAGGATACTGCTGAGGAGGTCCTAAAACACACAGAGCGGCCATTAAAACAACCAAAATCTGAGTGAACCGATGTTTTATCAAGAGATTCGAGCGTACCTTGATGTGGCGGCCTGTAGGGGGGCATGGGCCTCTGTGCGATCACGTGATTGCCTTGCCCCATCATGCCCATGGGGTTCTGCTGCCCCTGGTAATGCTGCCCGCTGCCTCCAGAGGGGGGCATGCTGTACTGTTGGGAAGGAGCCTGCTGGTGCATCATCGGCCCTGGAGCAAAACACAAGCATTCAGAGCAAACCGCTTTTTAATTATGTGACTCATATTATTGTTCAAACACTGCTTTGAGAGGAGAGGGCAGCAGTACCCTGATTGGGCTGCATGCTCATGTTGGGCCGAGGGCCGTAGTTGCCCATGGGCTGGCCCTGGCTCATGTTCATCTGCCCCTGTGACTGTATTCCCTGCGAGGAGGGCACTGTGTGGTTATACGCCCCCATGGAGCCGTGGCTGCTGGGTGTCATGTTCATGGAGCCGCTGGGTATGCTGGGGGTCTGGTTGGGCCCCGGGCCCTGCATCGACATGTGGTTTGGACCTGCAGAAGCAGACGGTGATCAACAACACAAACCCTTTCACAATTAATGTGACACCTGATAAAAACTTAATCATTGAAGCATTCAAAAACCACACGAAGCGCATGGCCAAGAGCACACAATGAGACGTGAACATGTTAGATGCTTCACAAACATTTAAAGGTCCACAACCGTTATAAAAGTACAACTCAGATGTGAAAGGTACATTTTTGGGCCTAACTAGAATAACTTATGTCTGTTTTTTATTAATTGAATGTCAGCTCATGATAATATCAAGACTATATCTTCTCAAAGTGTGTATGAAAGCCTACTACAACCACTTCATGTCTCCTGCCTGTAAAACAGGACAGGCATCACATCATATGTTAGTACATTTATTAAATTAAATATTTTAATAAATGTTCATGGTTTTGTTACAATATTAAACTTTGTCAAAAAACTTTATTAAATGTTTTTTTTTATTAGAACTTTTGACCTTTGCACCATTTTTAAATGTATTTATATTTAGAAAACAAAATAGCGATACATCAGAGAACTGATTTTTTTCTCTCACCCCAACAATTTAAAATAATCAACCCAAGAAAAAAAAATTATTAAAAAAATTAAAAAATAAAAAGGCACCACCTCCAAGATGCATGGACCAAACAACCTGCAAACTGGGAGCAAGTCTACCTGGAAATAAGCTGTTTTAAAGCCAAATTTTGTTGGTTTGTTTTTGAAAACATTCCCACTTGAGAGCATTTCTTCAGAAGTGTGTGGATCTGGGTTCCTCACTGCTGTGTATGCATGTACCTGGCATCTGTCCGTTCATCTGGCTCTGCATGTGTGCTGCGGGCGGCCCGTCTGATGGCATACTGTGACCGTGGGGCAGCTGTGGACTTGCTCCACTCTGATTGATGGCCATGTTCTGACTGGGAGGCTATTGAGAAACACAGAGAGACACTTACATCAAATTCAGTTCAAACCTGTGCTGTGACACATCATACAGCACATATCAACCATGCAAAATTAATATTTAATTCATTGTTAGCTAAAGCCATTCGTGTCAGATGGGGAACTGGGATAAATACTCACGGCGGGCAGCAGAGACTGCATGTTCTGATTGGAGTCTGCTATTGTGGCCAGATACACTAGATTTCTGTGCAGCATCTGCTGATAGCTGCAAGGCAGCAATGAGAAACATGCTTTAAATTAGGAGAAGAATCATGCAGAATCCTACAATATTTGAGAATGCTAATGTGCAATTTAAACACTACCTGTAAGGTAGCAAATAAAGCTATTAATGCAAGCATCATGACTGTAACAGAGAACTTACTGTGAACATTCAGCTGTTTTTCCTTTACTCTGGAAGTCCATGATGCACTGAATCAAGTGATTGTTTTCATCCAATAACTGCAGATGAAATATCACAAAGTTAATTAAACATGAAGATAGAAAAAGAACAAAATAATGCGGGAAAATGACTAAAAGCCAAATCCTTTGTTTAATTTAATTAATTAAAAGCTTAGCTGATTAAATCAGACCTGAGTAATGGAAAACTGGTAAAAGAAGCACACAGCGCATCAAAAACACAACCAAAGAGGTCTATATAAGAAATACATGGAGAAAGTGAGCCGTTTAAACAATGCTGATATCATATCCCAGGATCAAGCATGTATTTCATGCCTATTTTCACCACTTTGGGACTGATTTATGAAACAAGCATGAGCAAATTCAGCAAGCGACAGATTTTTAGTCAATAAGTGCAAGCAAATCAGTGCTATATCTTGCCAAATGACACATAACTTAACCTTCAATACTAAATATTAAATTAAAACCTAAACTCTAATTCAAGTAGCATGAAGCAACGGCTCGATGGCTTTGAAACGAGACAAACACCTAATCTTTGCCAAGCTTTCAGAGTTGTTCAGCAGCAGCCAGTAGATCTGATCAACTTTCATTATTTCCTTAGGGACAAAAAAAAATTACATGCCATTTTAGTTTTAGAGTAAAACAATTATCATCAAGACAAAAAATCATATAATGCATGCATGTGTATATACATATCACATATACTGATTCAGAAGCAGCTCCATGAACTGAACTGAATCAACTGATTTTAGTTAAGAGAGACTTAAATGTGCAGTTTGCAGGATCAGGACTGAAAGCAGTGATTTTGAGAGAGCACAGCTAAAAGCAATGAAACGCTTGTCTGGCTGCGTTATATATCCTCCTGAGACACAAACATAGACTCCTGTCCTCTACAGAGGACATTATATCTCTCCGAGACATGTCACAGAGTCTGGATGTCCTGTACAGAGCACACTCAGGGCTTTTTAGGAGATTTAATCATAAACACACCTTGGTCTTCTGATATGACTGATATTGACACATGATCAGATTTAGTACTCATAGGGAAGTAAGATAATGTTTCGCAATGATCATTTAAATCTGGCTGGTTTTCAAATTGTTTATCGTAAATAAATATCTCTTAAAAATTTTCAATTCGGAATATGACTTTTTTTGTTACGAAACAAAAGCATAAATTTCATACGCGTCTTCTGTAGAGGACACCAGGACGAACTGCATGATAATCAGACACGAGAAGTCAACAGGGGAATGAATTATAGATCAATATTTAAGAAGACATTAATATGCAAATTAGATGCAGTGTATGGATACATCGTATTGAAGGAAAATACCAATTTATGGACATTTTACACATATTTCAGTAGTACAGCAGTATATAAAATCAAATCAAACAACGTTATACATTTCATCACATAATTGGGAATCGTCTTTGTACAACATTTGGCTAAATATAACCTGAAATCTAAAAACTGGTTAAAGAAAAAGAAAGAAAAAACGCTTTTTCATATCTATTATTTTTTTAATAACTTAGTCCTGGCGTTCGGACATAATTTCGGCTCATAATTTGTTTTGTTATGCTCCAACCAATTTAATGACAACACAATTCACAAAACGTTTTTTTTTTTTTTGGTTCTCATGAGGATTTATGATTGTGCACTTCACTTTTAATTTTAATATTGTGACAAGCTAATATCGTCTAACAGTCATGTTGTGATCATATCTTTGTGTAAAGGCAATTCTAAATAGCATAAACGTAAATAAAAATCATAATACACCTCTAAGGGATTACAAATCAACAGACATGAGTAAAAGAAAATCGAAAAGCTTAACTGACCAAATCAGACTCGAATCATTAAAACTGAATCATAACGCTCGACTGATCAAATCAAATAATACATGAAGAATAAAACCCGGAAAAACAGCTATCAAAAATGTTGAAATTATCAAATCAGACATAAGTAACGAAAAGGCGGGCTGATCAAATCAGACCCGCGTAATCGATCAGGAGAAATCGGCAATCAGCGTACGTGCTTGTAACAGAACAATAAAATCAGGTGTACAATAACGAGATTATTAATGCGTGATTACTGGCACAGTTCTTTTCGTTTAAACTGCGATGCTTTAACACAATCCTGTTCTGTGATTCTCGAGAGAGAGCCGATCGTGTAGCGTTAGCGGCTAACAAAGACACCGCGAGATCTCAACGACTTCAAAACGACTCGACATCAGCTCCGCGTCCTGCGTGGGGTTTATTCGGTAGAGTCTGGTAAATCCTATGACAAACACCTCTCTAAATCGTTCGTTTGTGGTGTTTCGCGTGCACCGGCGAGAGAGATGTTACAGCTAATTAACGTTAGCCGAGCCCACTAACGCAAACGCACTTAACGTTACCCTCGGATTCATTCTGCTTGGAAAAATGATTCAGTGAAATTACCTTCTGTATCCCGGCAGGTGTTATATCGCCCTTGGCGCGCTGCCGGTGCGGAGCGAAAGCCACAGACATGTTATTGAACCGTGATTTGAGATCACCGTTACCGTTCAGTCAATACACACACACTGATCGCGAACGGACGCGCGGAACCAGAACCAACCATTGCTCACGGAACAGAGGGGGGCGTCGCGTCATCTCATCGCACTCAAAACAGAACATCCGACAAGACTGAGTCAAGAATCAACACTTGAAAAATAGTTATGATTGTTCCTCATCCAAAACTTGGCATGTAAATCACAATGTCACTATTAACACAAAATATTCGCACTATGATAGCACCGTCACCCCTCTGTTTAACAGTGATGGTTTGTTCCAGAGGGTCACGAAGGGGGAACTCCAAATGCAGTTTGCGCAGCCTTGGTTAAAATCAGATGTGCAGAGCAATAGCATCCTTGAATTTACATTTCTCATATCCATATGTTCACCATTTGGTACAAAATGAGAATTCTAATTCAGTTAGCCGATGTAATTTGACATTTTACTGACCCAGTATTTACTAGCGTTAAATTTCAATTTAAACTGCTTATATTATAAATAGCAACATTAAAAGCATATCCTATGTCTGCAATGCTTTGTGTGTGTGTTGTTTGTGCAGCATGAGAAGATCAAGATTTCCTTTACATTGTCTTTAAAAAAATGTCCACAGATTATTGCGTTTTTAAGAATGTATTTGTTTTTAGGCGGATGGGCAACAAAAGTACAACATTACAGTAGGATAGCCTACACATTTTTACATGCACATTTTGGCCATGGAATAAAATACAGTGCAAGACAAAAGACAAAATAGTTGTCTATTAATTTTTAGACCTTACTGTAATCTATGTTCATAACTCTTCTCAGGAAGTCAACCCATCTTCTCTAACACCATTTATCCGATTTAAGCATGGATTCATTAGATGCGAATTCTACCATTGCACCTGTCTTCCAGGGTCTCAGAATAATTCTACTTCCCATTGTAATACACACATTATAATAACAGAAAATGCATGTTTTGAAACATTAGCTAGGCCTATTTGAGATGTGAGAACCTATTTTGCTGAGCACTGCTTGTTATTCTTGGAGGTCTGCCGTCTATCAATAGCCACCCAATATCTTCAGGGTTCACCTGCTACTCAGTGGTGAAGCTAGAGTTTTATAGATGGGGTGGCCAAGGCTAATTCAGGGGCTCGTAGACCAAGACAGAAAATCAGTATGTAACTCCAACCAGGCATAAAAAAAGCATTAATGAATCCTACGATTGCTGATTACTTCACACATTAGCTATACATTTATACCGTAACTTCAAATGTTAGTTTACTGAAACGTATTATATTATCTCATTAACCAGTGGTTGGAGCAAAATATCTATAATTAACTTGTAGGCTACAGTGTATTTTATAAATGTTGTTCAGGGAGCCTAAAACTTTAAATTACTTCAAACAGGGCTGCCAGCTTTTGAGTTCAGCCTGGAGTGAGGTGAATTATTCAGGAATAATTAACAAGCCTGCAATTAAGTACACTATCAGTCAAATGTTTTGAGCAGTAAATTTATAATGTTTTTTTTTAAAGAATACTCTTCTGCTCACCAAGCCTGCAATTTATTTGATCCAAAATACAACAAAAGCAGTAATAATGTGAAATTGGCCTATGTTTACTATTTAATATAACGGCTTTCTATTTGAATATATTTTAACATTTAATTTATTCCTGTTAAAAGCTGAATTTTTGGCATTATTACTCCAGTCACACGATTATTATTATAATTATTATTATATTTATTATTATTATTTAAAATAGTTACATTTTTGAATAGAAAGATCCAAAGATCAGCATTTATCTGAAATAAAAAGCTTTACTAACATTATACACCATATCATTTAAAAGCTTGTAGTCAGTATTTTTATTTATTTTCGGTAGGGGTGGGGGTGGGGGGATTAAATAAATTAATACGTTTTAATTTAAATTGATAAAAAATTATGTAAGACATTTATAATGTTACAAAAGATTTCTATTTCAAATAAGTGCTATTCTTCTGAACTTTCTATTCATCAAAGAAACCTGAAACAATGATGCTTTAAAAATTCAGCTTTGAAATCACAGGTATAAATGACATTTTAAAATATATTCAAATAGAAATCAGTTTTAAATAGAAAAATATTTCACAATATTACTTGCTGTCTTCTGGATCAAATAAATGCATTTGTATTAATTGTAATAAAAAGAGCAATTAAGAGTAAATATATAAATGTAATTTTAGCTAAATTCTCTATACTCTAACTAATGGACACTGAGTGGATTTTCTGCTGTAAACTGTTTTAGCTGCTGTCTTTGGTTGAAACACTCATCGACTGATTACATGATACACTATAGCCTACATTCAGTAAGTTGTGTATCTTTCAGCATGGATCGGATGTTCATTCAATCTTTATTTCATGCTAATAAGAATGCACTGCTTCCATAATCCATAGAACTTGAGGGAAAGCAGGAGCGCGCATGATCCGTCAGTGATGTGCGGGTTGATCCAAAATGAGCGGGTGCCTGCGGTCGCCCGCGGTTACGAGTCATCCAAAAACATTTTTAATGATATTCGGGTCGCGGTCGGTCGGGTCCTTTGAAATAAAAATGCCAATTAAACCTGTGTCATTTATATAGTACTAGACACATTTTTTAAATACATAGGCATAGGCTACACTTTATTGGCTGAATAACTGGCATGAAGATGACGCACGAGCTCAGTCTGCATGTAGAGATGGAGGCGGTAAAGAAGACTGCACGAGCAACAGCCTGTTTTTGGTAAAACATGATTTTGACGACTTCATTAAGTTTTGTTTTATAGAAAACTCTTTTTTAAAGATTGTCGTTTTGTATAAATTGTATCTTAATTTTGATCAATGTTTTATCAGTCAGTTGCCCGTATTTAATAAATAAGAAGCAAATATATAGCCTAGCAGACAGTTGTCTTTGTCTTCTCTGCTCTGTTATTATAATGCACTACACAACACTGATAGTGCTGGTTTTAGCCCTAGTGAAGCTGAACATGGAGTATCTCCACTGATGCTGACAGACGGAGAAAAATATAGTCTTTCTGCACCGACCTGACAGCAGATGGCAATAATGCACTTCAGGAATTTTATTTCGCAATCCACTTTGACAAAAAAAAAAAAAAAAAAAAATATATATATATATGTGTGTTAACTGCTGCATCTGTCAACTGTACATTCAGAATTGAGTTAACTACCATCTATGCTCTATATGTATGTATACTGTAGTATCCTAAAGTCACACAAATGAATAACCCTGTTACTCTGAGTCTTTGTCAGTGTTACAGTAAATCGTCTCCACATGTTTCATACAGGTGCAATTATGAAGAAATGTTGCAAGCAATGTCATTTCATTTCTTGCAATTACAGCATTATATCTTAAAAAATGCAACTTTACATCTCACAATTATTTATTTTAAAAATTCACAACTCTTTATTGTTTATTATTATTTTTACTTTGAAGTGGAAACAGCTGCCAGCAGTTTTCTTTTCTTTTCTTTTCTGTTCTGTTCTGTTCTTTTCTTTTCTTCTTTCTTTCTTTCTTTCTTTCTTTCTTTCTTTCTTTATTTCTTTCTTTCTTTCTTTAATGGTTACAAATAAATTGATGATCAAAATGAATAAGTCTCTAATATTTTATATATACCGGTGCTGGTCATATAATTAGAATATCATCAAAAAGATTTATTGATTTATTTCACTAATTCCATTCAAAAAGTGAAACTTGTATATTATATTCATTAATTACACACAGACTGATATATTTCAATTATTTCTTTTAATTTTGATGACTATAAATGACAACTAAGGAAAATCCCAAATTCAGTATCTCAGAAAATTAGAATATAACTTAAGACCAATACAAAGAAAGGTTTTTTTTAGAAATCTTGGCCAACTGAAAAGTATGAACATGAAAAGTATGAGCATGTACAGCACTCAATACTGAGTTGTAGCTCCTTTTGCCTGAATTACTGCAGCAATGCGGCGTGGCATGGAGTCGATCAGTCTGTGGCCCTGCTCAGGTGTTATGAGAGCCCAGGTTGCTCTGATATTGGCCTTCAGCTCTTCTGCATTCTTGGGTCTGGCATATCGCATCTTCCTCTTCACAATACCAGATAGACTGTCTATTGGGTTAAGGTCAGGTGAGTTTGCTGGCCATTTAAGAACAGGGATACCATGGTCCTATATCAAAGTTGTAAAAAAAAAAAAACTAAGATAATTGTAGTACATTTTACAAAAAAAACACTATTTTCAGTTCAACTTGTAACTTTGTGTGTGTGTGTGTGTGTGTGTGTGTGTGTGATTATTTGTGAAATTTGGCAAACTCTAAAAATAGTTTGAAAGCAAGTCCAAAGTAACTTTGATGTAACACTCACAAATTATTTAAATATACAAATAAAATCTGGAAAAATGGCATCGCTCTTCTTCTTAAACCAAAACACACTCATGTGACCAGCTTCTAAACCCGTCAGAGTTTTCTGTCTTTGACATTGACGAGAGTGAACTGGCTTCTCATGCACTGACTCATATGTCACAGTCATGCATAGAGACGAAAGGGTCAAAATATTTCCAAGCCGAGTTCCCACCTTTCCACAGAACACAGCTGTTCATGACTACTGATCATTATCATGTGATCTGTCTGCTGTCGTCTCATCCACTCTGCTGTATTCCCTTCACTAAAACCTCTGGATTCATGAAGCCCTCAACTGACTAGGATCGGTCTGCTCAGTGAAGGTTTAGTATTCAATCTGTAATCTGCATGAACAAATGACACTTTTGTCAACTGTAACAATTTCAATGTCAAGATGAGTAGAAACAGAGCTGTTGAAAGCGTTAGTAAGGTCGTTGTTAAGTTTAGGGATGTAGAACATGCTCCAGAATAAGGGCTTTATAAGCACTAAATAGAGTGAGAAAGAGAGAGAGAGAGAGAGTTGCTCCCTAAAGTGTTACAGAGTTTCTTTGTACTTTTGCACACAAAAGAAGATACTTTGAAAAATGTTGGTAGCCAAACCGTTTGACGGTACCCATTGAGTTCCATTGTATTTTTTTGCCCCCATAATTTTTGTGTTCAACAGAAGAAAGAAATTCATTCAGGTTTGGAAAAACAAGAGGGTGAGTAAATGTTGACAGAATTTTATTTGTATTTATTTATTTGATTATTATTATTTTTTTATCCATGTCAAGGCTTCTGTTATTGCATCTGTTACATGATTTGAGTGTTGATGTAAAACAAGCAAACTGATTCAACACATTAATGCTGATTCTCTTATAAACACTGGGGAAATGTTCATTTTAAGTCTGTGTGAGTTAATTTTCAATTTTATATTTGCAATATAATTCAGAATGTCAAGGACAGACCTATTCTTTGAGTTGGCATGCAGTCTGTGGTTTTGTAAAAAATAAAAATAAAAAAGCAAATCATAGATTTTTTTATAATATTTTTTGTGAAAAGTTCTAAAAAAAAAATTATTTAATGAAAATGTTTATCTAATATTCTTATATGGCTATAAAATGCTGTTTTTTTAAGTATTTAAAATATAAGACTTTATCATGACTTTAGAATGACAAATAAAGGTAAATTATTACATTTTCTCTATAATATTTTATAGCATATATATATATATATATATATATATATATATATATATATATATATATATATATATATATATCAGTGAAAATAAAATAGATTTGAAAGTATATTAAAATAGAAAAACATTATTTTACATCATAATAATATCTCACAATATTAACCTACATCACCTATATTTCTGATCAAATGCAGCCCTGATGAGCAGAAGAAAGTCCTTGTAAAAAAAACATTCAAAATCGTTCTGAGCCCAAACTTTTGACTGGTTGTGTGTGTGTGTGTATGTGTGTGTGTGTGTGTGTGTGTGTGTGTGTGTGTAAAAGTCCTTGAAGTTTAAAAGAAGTTTAAAATCAATGCTGCATGCAGCAAACAAAAAATGTGTGATGTGAATGTTTACTTGTGAACATTAAGTGAACATTCCATTTTATATTTTATGGGAATGCTACTTTTGAATATTCTCCGAGGATTCTAAATCATAGCAAACATCAGCAAAGCCGGATAACTGACTGAATGTTCTATTAAAAAACTAAACAAAACAAATAACGTCTATTTATAACTTTAAGAGAACCTTGCCCCCTTGCCAGAACGTTAGCGAGCCTACTGAGATCGTTCATTGTTAGCTGATAATGCATTTAAATCAAGACCAGACAATGCATTTTATTTAGTTTTTTTCAAATACTAATCAAATATTTCATATTTCTAGCATGCTATTGTTTAGAATCATTATGGTTTGTGTTGTCATCAGTGTTGTCAGGGTGTGTGTGCTGAAGCTCCGCCCACCGCTGACCGCTCTTCAATCCGCGTCAAAGCGGCGCGCGTCAGCAGCAGCAGCAGCGGCGCGTCATGGCGAACATCTGCGGCACTTCACTCTTCATCGCGCTGTTTCTGGCGGTGAGCGAAATACTGCATGGTTTCTAGTGTGCATGTTACTCGAATATAATCTTAACTCTTCTGTCTGCATGTGTGTGTGTGTGTGTGTGTGTATATATATATATATATATATATATATATATATATATATATAGGCCTATATTAAATAATTATGGACTAACCCAACTTTTTGGTTAACATTTTTATTTAACAATTTATCCCAACAGCTGGGTTTCAATTCAATTAAATTCAATTAAATTCAATTCAAGTTTATTTGTATAGCGCTTTTTACGATACAAATCATTACAAAGCAACTTTACAGAAAAATTACGTTTCTGCAATATTTAGTAGTAGCTTATAAGTGGTGATCAGTTTGTGTGCAAACGACAGGAATTTTCAGAAAAATGTATTCAAGACATAGTCAGCCAGACGATGAACATTATTAACAGCAATGTGTAAATCCCAAAACAGAGAAACAAATAGAGACGTAATCAGCGTAATTGCTGTTCCAACAAATTAAAACCCAAAAGATAAAGATAAAGAATAAGAATGCACATTTGATCAGATACTGTAGTCACGAATTATGAGATGCATTATTCAAATGCTTGGCGAAAGAGAAGTGTTTTTGTCCAACAACCCAGCATTTTATTTTATTTTTTAAGTATGTGTATAAATAATTATATTTTTTATATGATTTACGTGTGTAAACTGCGGTTTTCCTTTAATCTTCTCACCCAGGATTAAGTGTAAGTGTGTGTGTGTGTGTGTGTGTGTGTGTGTGTGTGTGTGTCTGCGCTGCTGCTCATTCTCAGAGAGATTATATTAGTTTATTAATGAACTATGGGAAGATATTAATTAAAGAACTGTATATAGGATACAGGCTAGATGTCACCTAATGCTGAGTTTTTCACAGAGATAGATATTATCAGTTAAATTACTGCATGACCGGTTTGCCAGAGGAAGAGAGCATATGGGTGGGAATTATAATTATTTATATGAAACACAAGCTTTATTAACACTGCTATTCAGACAAAATAAATAACAAAATTAGACAAAATGTGTATGTACAGGAGTAGAGATGTATTATGATTTTATATGTGTTTATTTTATAGTTTCTCACATTATTAGGTGAAATATGTGTTTTTGTGTTTGTGTAGATCCTGAACACTTCAGCATCTGAAGGACAACAGAGCAAAATCATACAGAAGAGAAATTGGATTATCCCAGCACACAAACTGATGGAAAATAAAAATTATATGGATAAGGAATATGTAGCCAAAGTAAGATCTTCATTATTATTTTTAATTCCTCCGCAGTGTTTCTTGGGGATTTTTTATTTTAATTTTTTTAACACAGAACAGTAGCTTTCCAAACATGATGTTTTGATGAACAGTTGCATTGTAAGTTAAATAGAGCATCAGAAAATAAATGGGTAAAAACTCTCCACAATGACAAAATATAGGAAAAAACTCCAAATGTTCTTCCATGAATGTTCAGTTACGATGTCTAGGATGAATAAACTCTAGTTTTGTATCACTGAATGGTTAAAAAAGGCAAAGTAACAGATGTTTCTTTTTAAACCGCACTCAAGTGTGAAATGGATTTGTTTTCAGATTCGTTCAGATGAGGAGACCAAGACAAGGATATATTATTCACTGACTGGATCAGGTGCTGACCAGCCACCCGTCGACTTGTTCATTGTTGATAAAAACACCGGCTTGGTCAAGATCCGCGGAGTCTTGGACAGAGAGAAAACTCCTGTTTATTACGTGAGCAGCCCTCTCATCTCTTAAACACGATTATAAACATGTATTGCGTGCATCTGAATGACCAGATCACTAAATGCAGTGCAGCTCATACTAAAAACCAAAAACAGTGTCTTATCAATGGATGCTCTGCAGTGAATGGGTGCCGTCAGAATGAGAGTCCAATCAGCTGATAAAAACATCACAATAATCCACAGCACTCCAGTCCATCAGTTCACATCTGGAGAAGACAAAAGATGAAACACATCCAGCATTAAGACGTTTTAACTGCAAACCATTGCTTCCGGCTAAAATACAAGCCTATAATCCATAATAACACTTCCTCCGGTGAAAAAGTGCATCTCCTGTTGTTTCTCACATCAGAATCCAGCCACATATTTGTTTAAAGCGGTTTTGGCTTGTAAACCGATCTTTATCTGTGCAGATTTCTCACCTGATTCAGATCAGACCACTTTTTCACCAGAGGAAGCGTTATTATGGGCTTGTATTTTAGCTGGAAGCAATGGTTTAAAGTTTAAAATGTTTTAATGCTGGATTTGTTTCAGTGTTTGTCTTCTCCAGATGTTAACTGATGGACTGGAGTGCTGTGGATTATTGTGATGTATTTATGAGCTGTTTGGACTCTCATTCTGACGGCACCCATTCACTACAGAGCATATACGGTGCTGAGCAAGTGATGAAATGAAAAATAGTTTTTTGTAGTTTAAGCTGTGAGAAAAATTTGCTTATCATCTGCACAGATCAGGTTTGCATGAACATGAGTCATCACTAGACAACAAATAACTTTAACTTTAAAAACAGTGTAGCAAGCTAATATGAATGAATAGAATGAGTTTGTGCTTGTTGATGAGCGCTCACATGCTTCGACCGAGCCCGAAAACCAGCGTCTCGTGAGTCGCTCAGAGGATTTCTGACATGGGTTTCATGATATTTGCTTATTCTCACTTATCAGGAGTACTTTTCACATCTCTTTTGTGTTTAGTTGAACGGGTGTTTCATGTACTATTTTAGAAAACAGGAAAAGGAGAAAATGAAGGGATGTGAGAGAAGAATGAAAGGCTTAGGGAGGGGAATCATGAATGTCATAAAATACAGATGAAATAGCCTAATACATATTTAAATCTATGCTGTGAGTGATCATTTCTACTGAAATGGCTGATGACATAAAAAGTTAATGGTGAGAATATATCCAATTTACATTTTTGTTATATATGTTATAGAGCTGGAATGGCATTTGTTACAAGACGATTAGTTAAAACATTTAAAAATGCACCTGCAGGCTACTTTTCCAGTCATGTACTGAATTTTGCCACTGAGGATTTCTTAAAATTGTGTGTAATAAAAATGCATAATAATTGTGTCTCATCTCATGAGCTAAGTGTCTCGTCAAACCCCTAAAAAAATGTTTCCATTGAATTAAACTTTTAATTTGATTTAGTGAAATGTTTGGTGATTTCCCTGCAGCTTCGAGGGGTGGCCACGTTTCTGGATGGAGGAAAGGCTGAGACTGATATTGATTTGAAAATCGTGGTGGAGGATGAGAACGATAATGCTCCTGTGTTTAACCTGACAACCGGAGCTGTGTATGAGCGGAGAGAAAGAGGTACTGCAATCATACATGATGCTTGAGATGATCAAGTCTTTGTTCACAGTGTTTGTAGTGTTATATAGCTGAATTAGCTTACTAAATGAACAGCTGTATTTTATTAGTAGTGGCTAAGTTACCCAGACTCATGGGAAATACATGTCTCTACCTAAATTTCTGCAAAACCAAAAAAACATATCTAAAAAATTGCTGCAGTTTCCATTTAAGAAGAACATTGGAGGCAGTAAAACACTGAATGTATTGCAGCTGTGCCTGACTCTGTTCCCCTTTAAAAAATATTCCTAAAAAATTCTGTCTAAAAATAAACAAACCTCTAACTTAATCATCAAAATTACACAAATAGTATATTTAATAGCCATATTCTCATCTAATTAAAGACAAAATTCATTTAAATGTCAAGCTGTTCTTGTACATTGCAAATGAAAATAAATAAAGAAACATTTAAATCATTATAATGAGCCTTTTATTGCATACTAAGCCTAATAAGAGGTCAAGTACATGCATAAAGCTTGCCACAGTGCACCGGCAGAAGTAAATTAAATTAAATTAAATTTATGCATTTAGCAGACGCTTTTATCCAAAGCGACTTACAGTGCATTCAGGCTATCAATTTTTACCTATCATTAGAAGTAATGATTATGAATGTTTCAGAGAAAAACAGTAAGGAGACTGCATCAATATTTTAATAATTTGTTAAACTAGTGCTTTTTTTGTTTTCGGATTAAGAGATGAAGTGGGCGACACTGACTGCTGTATTCATATTTCATATGGATTACATAATCTGATTATTTGTTTTCCATTTGAATTGGTTCATTTGAAAGTATATTTGTAATGTCTGTAAGGCAAAGATATACACTGAGTTTCGAGCTCAAGTTCACAGAGACCCGAGACGGCAGAAAGCACATTAAACTTGCTTTCATTATTTTACAAAAGCACGGTATTGTGAGTGCAGACAAATAGATGTAGAGTCTTTAAAGATTTGAAAGTTGTACTGTATTAATCCTATCTGTATGACCAAAACTTTGTATTTTAAGAGCAAGTGAGCTACTGTTCAGTTTCTACACAAACACTTGAAGAGCACACATTTCTGTTGGTTAACATTAGATTGAGCGGCCATGTAAAGTTGCTAATACTTACATATTTCATATGATACGCCATATTTGAGAGGTCGATGAATGATAGTTGAGCATTTGGATGTCCTGCCCCTCGATGTACTGTATTAACAAAGACTAGCCATTAACGATCTGTCCGTTTCAGACTCTGTGACTTCGCCCGTGGATTTATTTTTTATTTCGACTAATAACATTTTGGTTGACCAAGTCTTCTGGTCGACTAATGATTTGTTGACTATTAGGGGGCAGCCTTATATTTAACCACAAAATTCAACATATTGACGAAAGACGATAACTGCAAATCTGTGTTTCGCTTCCTGATGTCATTTGTTTTTGTGAATTGCAGTGATTCACTTGCTTCTCTCTTCTGTAGCTTTCAGCAGCTTGAATGAAAAATGTACCTCTGATTTCTTGTTAAATCTATTTTTACAGTCAATCACAGAACTCTTTTGTGTTTTAGATGTATTTTGTGTGTTTTTTCGAAGCATTCATGCTGAAAACCAATGCTTCCATGCAGTCATTTTGCCGCTCAGTGGGCGGAAACACAGTCACTCCGTTCTTTGCATTCTTAGAATTGAGAAACTGCAACTAATCTTCTAACGTGAAAATAGGTGTGTGTGAGAAAAATAAGACTTGCACAATACTGAGTAGGAATTTTGGAACATTCTTTAACTAACAAGAAACAATGATTAACAAAATGGTAAGCAGGGCCCTATGAAATCGGTTTCCCCACCATGCAAATTCTATTTCGATTAGGGCTGTGAATCTTTGGGTAGGCAGCGATTCGATTCTATTCACTATTCATAGAATTCGATTCAAGAACCATTTTTGCAAATTTAGAACGATTAAATTCGATTGGATTCACAATTAAATTAAATTCGACTCGATTATAACGATTGGATTCTGCGTTCTTTAAGTGCATTCACAGGATTATTTCAATGCTTCCCCTAAATTCTTTAAATGCTTAGTCAGGGGGCAAATTACACAGCAGCCTTAAAAAAAACAAAAAACTTTTGTCCATTGTTAAATGCTAGTTTAATGGTGCTATGACATGGCATAAGTAAAAATGTATGTAAGCCAAGATTTAAAAAAAGAGCTTTAAAAGTATTATGTATCAACTAACATGTTGTCACACCAGGGGCGCAGCCATCATTTCTGAAGTGAAAAATGTCAAATAAAATCATTTTATGTATGTAGCCTATGTATTTTCATAATTTTATTTTATTTTTAAATGAATTCTCTTCTTTTTTTATCACTTTTAATTTGCTGTAAGAAATCAAATACACTGCTCGACAATAATACTTTGTAATCGATCATTTTTTCCTTATTGCAATTTTATGATTGTTTTATATAGGCTACTACATTTATCTACGTATTATTTTAATTTTCTGCACAGAAAATATACTTTATAGTTTCTGTACTGTAATAAATGATATGTAAATTAGCACTGCATCATTCATAAATTTTATTTATTGTGGTGTTTTTTTCTTAATTCTGCTTTTATTCAGTTTAGCTGCAGATATAGCCTGGCACGTCTATGAGAGCGAGATAACTTCTCTTTCAGTGTGTAAACTTCTTTATCTCATTTATACAGAATAAAATGGTATAGCAGCTGTTGTAACTTTTCCTCTCCATCATCCAATGATGTCTGTTTCTATAGCAACAAACGCTACTTTCATGCCTCTGATTATCAAATAAACCTTGCGCTCTTGTTAATGATGTGGTTATTTTAAGTGTTTCCCTCATATTTTCGGTTCATCAGCATTGTTAAAACACATTTATCATTCAAAGGAACTGTGCATATGATTTAGACACCTTCTGCTCCGTCCATGCAATAAATACGCAGCTTTCGACTGCTCAGGTAATGTCGTCAGTAGCCTATGCAGAGAGCCATTAACAAACTACAGAAAAGTGAAACTACTTGACTTTAGTATTACGGTCCATGAGTCCTATAGATCGCACGTCTGCTGCGTCAGAGAGGAACAGAGTCCTGTGACAGTCACAGGTAAACAGTGGAGCGTGTGAAGGACAGATTAGAGGCACGATTCACACTCTTCAAGGTCTCCATTAATTTTGCGTGTAGTCATTTAATGTGTATATATTTTGAAAGCACTGAATCACTATAGAATTCGCGATTCATTCGATTCTTAGTGTTTTAAATTGATTACTGTCCGTGATCGGCGATTCACGATTCAAAAATCATGTTTCAAATTGATGCATATGAATCGTCAGGGTTTGTAATCGATGCATCGAGAAAACGAGTGAATCGTTACACCCCTAGCTCTGATGGGTCGTATTTCAGGGATTTGGACAGAGCGTATTGGTTGGAGGACAGGTTGGTAGTGAATTCTTTACTACAGATTTATAAAAAGGTGGCCAAATTGCCCAAGACAAAACATATTCTGGGTGCTGGGATGCCAAGACCAGTTTATTTTATTTTTGCGTTCATTTAAATTCAGAAAAATGTGTAACATGCAAGATTTAACTTCATGTAAACACCTCATCAGCTAATTATCTTCTTTTCCCAAAGGCAGGCACACCTGAGCGTCATCTGCATCGCAATAAAAAGATAATCCATGCTTATAAAATACAGAACCTAAGGGCAGCTTATGTAATAAAAACATGTCAAATAAAAACATTGTAAAAACATGTCAAATAAATTGAGAAAGTTCTATTAAAAAGGAAGAATTCAAGTGTCATGCCCCAATAATCCCACTGTCTTTTCTAGACAAGAGACAATCAATGGTTTTAAATGCAGAGCTTCATAAATCAATCGAAATCAAAATATCATTTAAAACCTTCAACAATGACATTTCTGTGCTATGATTTGCTTTTAACCATGACTGAAATGTTTCAGTTTTAATTTTGAATTTGAACTATACAAATGTGCAATTGGCTAATTTGGCTTAAAGTGACCTTTTCTAGCATTTTGGATAAAACGGGTAATTTAGAAATAGGACAGGAATTAGATAAAACACTTGGATCCACTGTACAATAGCATCCTTAAAGCTCACTGGAACTACTGGTGTTTTAAAACTTCAAAGTCAGTATAATGGGACCAACAATATCAAAATCTGCTTAACTAATCTAACCAAAGGGTCGTATGAACCAGGTACAATATGCCACCTGATAGTCACGTAATATGTCACATTACACCTGTAATGTTATCATATTTTAGACTAATTTCTCCTAGTTTGCATAAATCATTTTAAAGTGATGATCATGGTTACCCACTAGTTATGACTCAAGTGTTACCAAATCCTTCAGAAGAACAGGACTGTAAAATAAAGTGCTACCGAAACTAATAATCATTGAACACAGACAATACATGGTGACTCTCTAGTACTGACTAGAGTTCCTGTAAGCTTCTTAGGTTTGCGTAGTAATTTCCTTAGAATTGTGGATGGCTGCTGACTAGAAATATAACAATAATGTGAAGCTTACCACAGTCATAAGTCTAATATTATTGGATTAAGTAAGTGATTAAATGTTAAAGTAGTGGCTAAAATGTTAAAGTTTATTTAACCTGTTATAGTTCTAAATTAGTTTCACTTTAATTGTGTAACTGTATAGTTTCTCAGTTTTCTAGCTAATAGTGAACTATCGCATTCAACTGAGTGATATTATTTTCTAATGGCTAATTAACTAATAATTAAATTTTTTTGTTAGTAAATAGTATTAACTAGAATATTAGTATTGTTTTACTCATTTGTTCATTTGCAGTTATTCATTAATGATGGGACAGTATTATGTCGTTTCAGTTCAGTCATGTTAAGCATTTCAACCAGGGTAAAATCAAGGCTTTTATTCATTGTCTTGTTGTATCACCTAGCTGATCCTAAAGTTGAGTTTGTGGGCTGTTCTTCAAACATTTTTCAGTAAAATGTCTTAATTTTTTTATTTGATTTAAAAGGCGACGGACCTGTCAAACCCGTAATTCCACCCTCATTTCCTTTTATTTGTTTCAATTCTGGAGAATTTGTATTCATAATGGTTCACTTACTTTCTCCAGCCTTTACTGTGAATGATTACTTAATGTCTTGCAAAGAAATGGTAAAGTACAAGTTTTTGGTTATTCGTTTATTTGAGATTATCCATATCTGATCCATATCAGATATCCATATCTGAATAAAACTGGAAATAGTGCAAGGCTTTTCCCAGAAGTCTGTACAATTACTTGAGAAAACTGTATGTCTTTGGTTTTACAGCTTATCTTTTCTCTTCATATTTATCACTGAACAAATATGCCTTGTATAATTGTTAAAATAATATTTCTCATTATGATTATAGGCTTGTATAGACATTGCTTTGAGGTGTAATACTGTTGTGCTTCAGGTGACCCAGTTATTTATTTATTTTACTCACTTTCACACACATAACTCACAACTCACAAACACAGCAACTGGCAATACAAAATCTGCTCTACTCTTGTCTTTAAAAATATCCACAATACGGTATACAAGTCAGGAGACTGAGCTGATCAGGGCAGATATTAAAGTTCATCTTTGTGCTCCATCTGTCCAGGTTTCATAAACATGTCACCATATTTTCTGCATTGTCTGTGTTAACAGTTTTAGCAGTTTTAGCTCTTTCATGGATGTTGTCTTTGTGAAGTTCTTTTGAAGTTCTGTGGTCGGTTTTTGTGCAAACAGGTTCTTCAAGGGGAATATTTAGGTTTCCGCCTACTATTCTCCTTTGCTGATAAACTCTTGCCATGCATTCTTTATGAAGTCGTAATCGTAAAGAGTATTGGGTTTAAAAGACCATACAACTGGGGTGTGAAGGTTATAGATGTTTTTGCTAAATGCTTTAATGATTTGTCATTTTTTGACATTTTGTTGTCTCGGACAACAATAAAAACATAAATAAAAGTTCTATTCTAATTACTCATTGTGCCTATTAACTAATCTAATTAATTGCAAATTAATCACACATCAATTTTGGCTGATAAGTTTCTCTACAAAAGATAATTTAAAGGCATGGTGGTGTTAACAGAGAAAAGCATTGATTAGACATGACCCAAAGTACCTTTAAGAAGAAACATTTAATTCGAGTGCAAACTTGTTGGTTGCACCAGCTTAATTTTGCTCAGAGCTTGATATTCCTGACACTGATCTTATCGATAAACCATTATTTTTGTTGACATGACAAAGCCAAGTAATGAAACAGATGAGATGTGAAACTCACTCTAGTCAAGTTAAGTCAAGTTGAGCTTTATTGTCATGTGTGGACACACAGTGGAAGGAAACGTCGTGCCTCACAGGACCATGGTGCTACATACAACAATTTAGTAACACAGTATAAACCTATACACAATTAACCTACTGACAGATTTTGACTATAAATATATGATATATACATGTTTACCTATACACAAACTAAAAAATACAAACTATATGAGTGCTTCACATAGTACTGTACATGTGCAAAGAGAAACATCATAAGTCAAGCAGCTGACTTGGGAACAGTGCAAGATTCTTCTGTGGGATTATGTACACACCACAGTGTGTGAGAAAGGTGTCTAGTGTGCATAGAGGAGAGTGTGTTACTACAGGTGGTTTGTACAGGCACACTCACCTGTGTGTAGTACACTTCAAATCGCAAACAAAACAAAGAGAGAGCGAGAGAGTTTCAGACAGTTTTTCTGTGATGTGGTAAGGATGGGGCTGTTGGAGATATCATCCAGGCACACACATACACTCACCGGCCACTTTATTAGATACACCTGTTCAATTGCTTGGTAACACAATTGCTAATCAGCCAATCACATGGCAGCAACTCAATTCATTTAGGCATCTAGATGTGGTAGAGACGACTTGCTGAAGTTTAAACCGAGCATCAGAATGGAGAAGAAAGGGGATTTAAGTGACTTTGAATGTGGAATGGTTGTTTGTGAAAGATGGACTGGTCTGAGTATTTCATAAACTGCTGATCTACTGGGATTTTCACGCACAACCATCTCTAGGGTTTACAGAGAATGGTCAGAAAAAGAGAAAACATCCAGTGAGCAGCAGTTTGTGTGGACAAATGGGCAGACTGGTTAGAGATGATAGAAAGTCAACAGTAACCAATAACCACTCGTTACAGCCAAGGTATGCAGAAGACCATCTCTGAACACACAACACACCAAACCCTGAAACAGATGAGCTGTCAGATAAGAACAGGAAACAGAGGCTACACTTCACACAGGCTCACCGAAACTGGACAATAGAAGATTAGAAAAACATTGCCTTGTCTTATGAGTTTCGATTTCTGCTGTGACATTCAGATGGTAGGGTCAGAATTTGGTGTAAAGAATATGAAATCATGTATCCATCCTGCTTTCAGGTTGGTAGTTGTGTAATGGTGTGGGGTATATTCTCTTGGCACTTTGGGCCCCTTAGTACCAACTGAGCATTGTTTAAATGCCACAGCCTACCTGAGTATTGTTGCTGACCATGTCCATCCCTTTATGACTACAGTGTACCCGTCTTCTGATGGCTACTTCCAGCAGGATAATGCACCATGTCACAAAGCTCAAATCATCTCAGACTGGTTTCTTGATGACAATGAGTTCACTTTACTCAAACGGCCTCCACAGTCACCAGATCTCAATCCAATAGAGCAGCTTTGGGATGTGGTGGAACGGGAGATTCGCATCATGGATGTGCAGCCAACAAATCTGCAGCAACTACGTGATGCTATCGTAATATAGACCAAAATCTCTGTGCAAAAAAGCATTATTTATTAGTGAATTATTTGTGAATTTTGGCAATGTTCACTTCACAACTTAGGTGTACAAGTTCAGATCAGTGAGGCCAGTTACAAAAATACATTTAAAACCTGTGTACATTAAAAAGAAAACAAGTTGAAAAGATTGAATCCAGTATAGCAAAATAAGAAATGTATAAGCTATTTTGTGTAATTTTTGACCAGGAGCACAACAAGTGTAATAAGGTGGGGGGAAATCAATGTGACGACAATAACTTGCATTCTCTGGAGAAAAGACAATCATCTCGGAGTCAAAATGATGGAAACACAAACACGAGAGTTAAACAGAAGCACATCAGATCCTGCTCATGTTCAACAATAATTGCATTTATAAACATGCATTTACGAAACAATGAATAACTGATTTCCGAGGTTGTAAAGGCAGGAATTGTCATGCTTTGGGCATGTAAGGACAGTCACACAGATAAAGCCCACATTTTCATGCTCTGATGGCACTTTCATTCTATTGCTCTTTTCACAACGGATGCATAAGCAGAGCATTCCAATTCATTGCTTGATCCAGTCTGGTTGAATCAAGGGTCCAAAACTTTAAACCACTTTCAGAAGTGGTCTATAATCCATCTGACCACATTGCAATAGTGTACAGTCCTGTCAGTTAACCACTACTTAAAATAAGGATTTCACTATTCAGCTCTAAAAACCCATCCTTGAGAAACACATACGTACAGTACATTTACAAGACGTCCACGGATCATATCTGAAGTTCTGTTATTATGTGCACGCTAATAAATTAACTGACAGTTTCAGATTAAAATAGACCTATATTTGGATGCAGCTGCAGTTGTTCCACACATTATTTTCTTTTGGCACAGTAATACATTACATATTGCGTGATGCATGCAGTCACGAAACCAGAGACCGTCCTGTTGAAATCTGATCGCAGGTTAGTGCTGCGTGCAAGCGCTGATGTGTCAAAACAAACAGCATATTACAGAGTAGGAACTCAAGTCTACTGAAATAATTCATTTGCAAGCAACATATGAATTATAAATATTTCATTATATTTTAATATGTTTTGTCAGTCACAGATTTAGAGGGTTCTTAAAAGTGTGTAGTGGTCTTATGAGTGTAGAAATGTGGAGCACTTTTAATAAAATGTCAATTTGTCCCCTGTGCTTTTTCACTGGACAAGTGAGTTCACTTAAAGGTTTTCATATGGCAATGTGTATGTATAAATATAGTCTAAAAAATCAAAGAGACAGTATAAATACAGTATGTGACCTGACATGCATGAAAATGTACACATTTTACACTGCTGTTCAAAAGTCTGGTATCAGTAGGATTTTTAATGTGTTTTAAAGATGAATCTTTTGTTCATCAAGGGTACATTTATTTGACCAAAAAAAAAAAAAAAACCACTAATATTGTAAAATATTATAGTCATTTAAAATAATGGTTTTCTGTTTTAAAATACTTTAATGCAAGCAGTTCTGTTTGTTAACTGCTAGAGCGCTAAAATGTACAATGTTTTGCTTTAAGTTGCGTGTTTTGTCTAGTGTCTAGTCAGTGGTGCCAAAAGCATGTTCAGTTTGATCTCAAACTGATTAAACTAACGTACCAACGATTTTGTTGATGTGTTGTGGCTCTTTTGAAAATTAAATGTTAGATGAGTGGCTCTTAAAGGTTAATGGTCTGTTGCATCTGAAAACAATACATCTACACTAAACCTATAATGTTAATTAAAAACAAACGAGATAAAAGCGCTTTGCTAAAGCAAACATGCCACTTTAGCTTGCTTTGACAAGTCTTTGAGCTCTTTTATTGTGACTCGTACCTGAACGTTCCACATCAGTGCTGATGAACAAGAAGAGCAAGATTAATACAGACAAAGAACAGACAAATGGAGCTGTTTATGTGATGTCAAAGTGTATTAAAACCACGCACTGAAGTATAAGTGTTCTGAGGTCCAAACCTAGCATTGTGCAATGAAATAAGCCAATAATAATCTCTCCTGTTATCATAATTTATGTGAAAAGGCATAATTGTTATTGTTTGAGTTTTGCATGTAGAGACGTGTTTTTCCAACAAGCTTTTATAATTTATGTATTGTATAGCCTAGAGTTAAATGTTTCATGAAGTGTGTTTGTATTTGAGATGTGCTACTGTGTCGTCCTTGATTTTTCAGACACGTTTGCAGTGAAGATCACAGCAACAGATGCAGATCAGGAAGAAACTCTGCATTCAAAAATCGCCTACAGCATTGTTAAACAGGATCCCGAAGACATGTTCTACATCGATCGAGAGACCGGTGGGATATACGTCATGCACGACACGCTTGACAGAGAGGTATGCGGTTTAATAAATTCACCTTTAAATTGATGCTGCATTTGCCATTTGTAATTAATTTAGCTTGAATCGCTTAATGTACAGACTAATTTTTGTTTTATAGTTTATTTTGTAACATTTTATTTTAGGGTCTCTTCACTAGTTGCTTATTAGCACGCATATTACAAGAATATTAGTCATTTATTAGTACTAAATAAGCACATATTAATGCCTTATTCTACATTACTTTATTCTATATCCCTAATCCTAAACAATACCTAAACGTAACAATTACCATACTTACTATAAATAAGCAGCCAATTAGGAATTTATTGATTAAGTTAATGGTGAATAAGTGTTATATTGCTTGCACTTCCAAGACTTAACTCCAATGGAAGTAAGTGAGAGTTTGTTGTAAACAGTTCAGAAGATGTGAAATAAAGTGCGTGCATCTGTAATGAAATGTCCCTTTGTTCACCCCCCATAGCCATGTGAGGGATTACAGATGCACGCACTTTATTTCACATCTTCTGAACTTTTGAACACAAACACCCGCTTACCCCCATTGAAAAACTTGGAAGAGCAAGCACAATTTTTTATATAACTTTGATTGAATTATTCTGAAAGATGAAAGTCACACACACCTAGGATTCTTCAAGGGTGAGTAGAAGATGGACAAATTTTCATTCTCGGGTGAACTAACACTTTAACTACAACTTTAGCTTCAATAAACCCATAATATGCTGCTTATTAATAGTAAGGTAGCTGTTAAGTTTAGGTACTGGGTAGTGTTACAGATCTAAAATATGGTCATACAGAATGCATTAATATGCGTTTTATAAGTACTAATAAGCAGCCAATATGCTAGTATTGTAAATAAAAGTTAAATTAAAGTGTTACCAATCCTAACTGTATTGCAGATTTACTTCCACCTGTGACTGATTTGTGCTTTTCTCATCACAGAAACATGACACATACACATTGGTTATTAAAGGGACTGATATGAACGGAGCTGTGAATGGAAATACAGGGACAGGGACAGCTATCATCAAGAT
Source organism: Carassius carassius (assembly GCF_963082965.1). Taxonomy (NCBI): domain Eukaryota; kingdom Metazoa; phylum Chordata; class Actinopteri; order Cypriniformes; family Cyprinidae; genus Carassius; species Carassius carassius. The sequence goes on along the minus strand of NC_081766.1, from coordinate 33,541,636 downwards.
TCTTGATGTCAATGACAACATCCCTACTTTGAAGGAAAACTCTGTAAGATTTCATTATACCAAAAAAACCAATGGACTTAAAAATATTCATTTATAGTTTATTATGAGTTGTTGGGAACATTTTTATGTACATATTTGTAAAACACGTGTATTATATTTGATATTACACATTCAATGGATATGAAATGTTTTGTAAGAAAATAGTCAATTAAGTTTGAAATCCCTTTGTTTGGTTTAGCATGAGTACAGTGTGGAGGAAAACACTCGAAACGTGGAAGTGGTGAGAATTCCAGTGGAGGACGATGATCTATCTCCTGAAAATCGACTGGCCGTCTTTACAATCGAGTCAGGAAACGAAGCCGGTTATTTCTCCATAAGCACAGACAACAAGACCAATGAAGGCATCCTGATTCTCAATAAGGTAGGCCGATCAGTCTGTCATTTCTTCTCTTTCGCCTTTACAAACAGTGCCTTGTTTTCTCTTGCACACCTGCTGTCAGGCTGACTGTAGTCTCAGCTGCACCATCTTTCAATAAACTTCAATAGACTGACAGCAATATCCTTCAACAGCGTCTTTGCTAAACCTGCATTACATTCTGACAGTTAAAAAAAAAAAAAAATGTGCAGTGTGTTCATAGCAGAAAGTTGTTTTCCTATTAACACACACGATTTACACTGTGTGAGAACAAGAGAGAGTAAAAAGTAAAAGAAAAAAGTGTTATATTAGTATCATTGAGATAATATGATTGTTTTTGTTAATATTTAAAAATTAATTTATTTTTATACTTTTATTTTATACATTTATACAATTCATGTTAACTTTAGTTAAAGTTGTATTAATTTTGTTGAATTCTATTTCTGTTCATATTCATTTTTTATAAAGATTTATTTTTTTTTGTATGTGTTTAAGGTATACGTGAAATGTAAAGGTTGGAACTCAATCAAATATTTTCCTTTTCTTTTCTTTTTTTTTTAATTTACAACTTTTGACTGTGAATTTGTTAATACATACTGTACTTCAGTTGTGGATTACTTTCCACACTCTTGTCTCCTGCATCAGCGAGTTAATCATTAATTTCTCTACATTAAATTTCACTTAATGAGGTTTTTTAACATTAATACTAGTTCCCCTAGCCTATGGTCCCCCATAAATTTCAATAGGTGTAAACCAAGCTCTGGGTGTCCTGCTCTGCCTTTGAGAAAACGAGAGCTCAGACGGCCGATCTGAAATCTTCTTATGACGTCATAAGGGGAAAGGTTACCTCCCCTTTCTCTGCTTTGCCTGTCCAGACATTTACATTTAATTCAGTTGCAATGTCAGCACAGGCATTACAAACAGACTTTTACGATGTGTATTCAACAGCACTGCCACAAACAGTGGGTAACAGTGTTCATTAATGCCTGATCTCTGATCAGTGATTTCTGATGTGTAGATTATTCAAGTTCACACAGACTTTATTTCTAAATCGTTTAATATTGTTTATGCATCAGTGAATGAAACCAGTGTCTAAACGATCAACTTCACATTATTTCTCTTAGTAGCATAGCATGAAACAAATCTGTTATTTAAATTGTGATTAAATTACAGAGTGCGATTAAAGAAGCTCCCTTTACAATGTTCAGAGCTGTCAATCAGACATTGAGTATATCTGCACACTTGCCAAAACTGCCGTTATAATCAATGACGCTGTTATGCTGCACAACAAAGCTCTTACTGTGTTCATGTCGATATTGTGTTTGCTGTTAGTTGTGGTGAAAGCATTTTGTGAGAGAAAACGCGTTGCAATGATGAGATCACTGCATTCACGCGATAAACAGACTGTTTACTCAATGCTCATCACTGCAGCCTTTCATGTGATGGGAAAAGATCAAAACAATAATGCTGTAATCAACACTTCCACGATTTGTTAATCTCAACAGCGGTAATAGTAAAAAAAAACATAGTAAAAGTATTTTAGAGGGGTTAGAGATGTAATACGCATTTCGAATGCAAAGATGTCAGCCAATCACAACAGAGTCTCACAGCAGACACGCCCTTCAAACAAAGCATTCAAGCCATAGGACTAAAATCAGGATATAAAAATGCCTTTTATTGCTAAATTTTAAATGTAAAAGTCTTACTAACAATATAAGTACACCTCAGGAAACATTAAAAAAAACCTTACAAAAAAGAAAATAATCCACATCATGGGACTTTTAAGTCCTTCCTTTTCTTTGCTCTCTATGTGTTTTCTCATTAGTTCTCTTTTTTATTTTTTTATTTCTTCATCTTGTTATTTGTCATTTGAACATATGTGATTAAGGCCACACTGAGTTAAAGTAAGAGAAATTGGTTTCAGGAATGGTCTGAAACTAGGTTTTTTGTTAATTTTAAATGAATATTATCAATAATATGAATCTGAGGCAGTACCTTTTCAAAATATACACTTTTGTTCTTTATTTACACCTAAATGGTGTGTTTTAGTACCATAAAGGTACATATTAGTACTCTTTGTAGCTTCACAGTGAAAAACAGGAAATGACAGAATCAGTTATGGAAACATAAGTTATGAGAATAGTGTCGTTATTTAGCTCAAGTCAGTTCAACGTTGGTTCGATTCATGCAGTGTGAACTTTATCAAGTTGAAACTAGTTCAATTCAGCAGTAAGCAGCTCTACAAAAGGAAACAATGTTGTTAATTATTCAGCTTGAGACAGTTCAAGGGAAAAGAGTAACATCTATTATCTTATGAGAAAGGACAATTGTTGATTTTTGTTATTGCATGTGTGTAGAAACTAAAGTACATCTCTTTCAATTTAATATCTGATTTATTGTCTGCAATGCACACCTGAACCCATTTACAAATTGGATGCTCAGAATCTTAAAATCAGACTGAAATGGTCAGAAATATTTTTGAAAATTAACTTTAGCTGCTGTTTTCTAAAATTAGATAAAGAGTGTTTATAATACCTCCATATTTAACTCCGTTAGCATTTATCTCAGTGCCAGTCACTCAGCTTGTGCAATACTTCAAATACTGTATATGTTTATGGGTCCAAATACTCTGCAGGCAAACGTTCAGTCACTGGACAACAATCTCTGCAAGCTGAGGACGCTGGTCTTGTTTCAGCCAAAATAAATCTGCTTCAGAGAAACTTGGGGAGGAACCTGCTGTGGTTCTCCATGCACACTGGGCACATTCTGTCATGTCGTTTTGCTCCCCTGATCAGGAATATCTAATGCTACTGTGTTGGGTATTCTGCCTAGAGAGGGGATTCACAGCATCTTTATCACAGCTGTGTACCAGGCACTGAAAGAACTATACGGGTATCTGACCAAGCAGGAAACCCTGATTTTTAACTTAATATTGTCTGTGTTCGTTTGAGGGAAACAACATCACCTTCACAGGAGTTAAAGCGACAGTTCACCCAAAAAATTAACATTTTCTCACCCTCCACTTGTTTTAAATGCTATGAGTTTGATGAACACTAAAGAATATATTTTGAAGAATGTTAGTAACCAAACAGTTGACGTTAGCCAATGACTTTTTTTTGGACTTTTGACATTTTTTGGATTTAAATTTTTTTCACTTGAGAGTGAGTAAATTATTAAAGTTAATTCATTCAGTTAATTCAGAATTTTAAATCTGTCTGGGCCATGTGTGTTCAGAAGGGTCAGAAATGTACTTTTCCATTAAAGGGCTTTTTGTTTGTTTGTTTGTTTTACATTTTTTGCATTTTGTACATTTATATATATATATATATATATAATTTGAATGTAAAAAGCAATCTGATGCAGTGTAATTCTGCGAACAGACATTTTTTCATTCATTTTCACATGATGTATTCAAAACCTGTGTATTATTTTCTCATTCCAGGCTCACTTGGACCCCAAGAAATGTTATTTTATAAAACATTCATAACTTAATATTTTACCATCTAAAACCATATTGTATCTGATCAACAACTTCTTATTAATGAGTGAATGTGATTTTTTGTTTGTTTTGAATGATAGATAGATAGACCAGACAGATGATAAAAGTCATCAGTTTGTCATGTTGCAGTGGTTCAACAGTATACATATTCATGTATATCAACAAAATTTAGTCCTAGAAGTGTGTGAGTTATGGGGAAAAGCCTAAATATATTTTACTAAAGTTTTTGATACTAACGTAACTCCATAGATCCTTTTACAAAAAGTATTTTGACACCTAATGGTATTCCATACATAATCGGGTCCAAAATGACCCGAACACCAAACTTCAGTCTCCTACATTCCTGCGTTTCACCCTTTGTTTTCTTTTTACAGGAGCTGGACTATGAAGAGCTGAAGGAAATCCACATAGAAGTGTCTGTTGCTAACCTGGCAGAGTATCACCCTTCAGTCAAAACAGAGAGACAGATGTACATCATCCACATCAGGGTGATCAACCAGCCTGAGGGCCCTCGCTTCAAACCCGCCGTCAAAGTCATCACCATCTCTGAAGAAAGCTCCAGCATTACTTTAAAAGAAGTGATAACAAATTACGCAGCTATAGACAGCGACACGCTATTACCTGCTAAAAACGTGAAGTAAGACTATATAAACTATACAAACTTTTGTGAAACAAAAATGTGGTTTTGATCAGATCTTGTAATAACATATTTGTTTATTTTAGGTATGCAAAAGGACAAGATGTTGACAACTGGCTGAATATAAATGAGTTGACGGGTGATATAAAACTCAATAAAATACCAGATTATGAGTCCAAGTTTCTGATCAATGGCACATATTATGCTAAAATAATCTGCATCACTAATGGTAAGTGAGTCTACATTTTAGGACATACAGTACTGGAATCAGATTCCAAAAATTAAGTACTTGTAATTAGTACTTGTACTTGTACTTGTTCTTTTTCTTTTAAATCTCTTATATACACGAGACTAATATTTATGCAAGTTACTAAACACTGCCAATGCATAGCTGTGAAAAACTTTGTCTTCATCATATCTTCACTAATTATTAATATCAGAAGTCTGCACAAAAATATTTAAAACCTGGAAGTCTTTTGGCATTTACTAGTGGTCGACCGATATATATTGCCAAGGCCGCTATATCGGCCGATATTTGACATTTTTCAAATATAGGTATAGGTTTCTTTGCTTGGCCAGGAAATTATTTACATGACAAAAAAAACACTTACATTGATTTTATTTCTCTCTCTATCTCTCTCTCTTTTTAATCAACTTGGTACACAACAATTACATTGAAGTCTGTGTAAATGAGTCAAGTAATCAAAAAATAGTTAGACTACATAGGTGTAATTCAGATTATGTTACTAACTACAGTTTTCGTCATGTTTATTGTAATCAGTAACGGAGTAATCTACCCAGAACTGATGATTAGAATTTGCAAAGTTTATTATTATGAGCACTTATAAAAAATATATAGTTTTATGTATTGCAGTTGGATTTAAAGTTAAGGGAGGAATATCTCACTTCTGTTACAGATTCTCCGTCTAAAACTGCAACAGGAACCATTGCCATTCAAGTAAAGGACTTTAATGACCACTGTCCTGTGCTGAGCCATCAGTCTCAAACACTGTGTTATGAGGATCACGTAGTTTATGTCACGGCTGTGGACGAAGATCAGTTCCCCAATAGTTCGCCATTTGTTTTCAACATAACCACAAAGGAATGGAACATCGAACCTCTCAATGGTGAGTAATTGTAACTTCTTGTGGCCACATCATATAAACTTGTGGGAATGGCATAGACTGATGAAGCCATTTTATTCCTCTCATTTCGTTTTCTGGGGTCACTTTTTTTACCAACATCTGCTCCAAAGAATTGGGGAACTTGAGACACATCGATATTGAAAGGTCTGAACAGGTCCTTCATCACACATCATGTCATCATCTTTAACGTTATATTTTCAGACACTACAGTGATATTCAGATCTCCACAAACCCTGTGGCCTGGCGTGTACCATGTGTTTGTAGACGTGAAGGACCAGCAGGGGAAGATCTGTGCTGGTCAGGAACTTCAGGTAAACGTCTGCATGTGTGACGCTACTAAAGTTTGCCTGCCCAGAAAAAACGTCTCTACGTTTGGAGCATCTGGTGTTCTTCTGATGCTGCTGGGACTGCTGCTGCTGCTCTGTGAGTAAAAACACTGAATCTCTCCCTCGCTGTAAGGATGTGCTGTTTGACAAAATGTGACCCTGGACCACATCAAAACCAAGAAAATTTCTGAAAGCTGAATAAGTAAGCTTTCCATTGATGTATGGTTTGTTAGGATAGGGCAATATTTGGCAGAGATACAAAACTATTTGACAATCTGGAATCTGAGGGTGCAAAAAAAAAAAATCTAAATATTGAGAAAATTGTCTTTTAAGTTATCCAAATGAAGTTCTTAGCAATGCATATTTCTGATGATGATACATTTTTTGATTTATTTACAGTAGGAAATTTACAAAATATCTTCATGGAACATGATCTTAACATGATCTTTATTTAATACCCTAATGATTTTTGGCATAAAAGAAAAATCTATAATTTTGACCCATACAATATATTTTTGGCTGTTTCTACAAATATACCCCAGAGACTTCAGACTGCTTTTGTGCTCCAAGATCACAAATAGAAATGCTTGCATTATGAATGTAAAATATGTATGTTTTTCTAGAAATGCATTTTTCACTACTTTAAAGTAGTGTTACTGGCTGATGTGCTCAACTAATCACCATCGTCTGTTATGTTCATGATAAATTTTTTTTATTATTGAGTATGATATTTTTATTGCAGCTCTACCCATACAGTATTTTTTTCTCAAAATATATTTTAAATACAAAAATAAGGAGCAACGCGGGCAACTCGCATTCAAGCTTTCACATCGCTTGCTGCTTTCACCGGAGTGTTTCAAGACGAATCAACTGGTGTTGGTGTGACGTGCAATTCAGCGGTTCGTCTGGGTTTCCTGCGTCAGCTCCTGCGTTCCTCTGAGCACTTCAGCACCACTAAAAGAACTTTTTCTATTGAGCTAAAAGAATGACCGGGCTGAATTTGCGTCTTTTTAAAGATGTCATTTCGCACGTGTGTTTCTGGGTGCGGTTGATATTTCGCTCCTCTTGATGGCCACAATCGCTGTGTCACGTGTCTAGGCTTTCAGCATGCTGAGACTGCATTTGTGGATGGCTCGTGTTCTCACTGCGGGGACATGACCATCTCGGCATTAAGATCGAGACTCGATTACCTTAAAAGGTATAGAGTCCCCTCTGCCACACCCCATTCTAGCTCCTCTTCTCAGATTATGAAATCTTCCCGGGCAGCTGAGAGCATCGGGCCTGAGTGGAATCCTCCACCCTGTCCTGAGCACTCGAGGCTGGATGATTGGTTCCTGAGGGCTGCTCGTGCTGATCGCCAGCACCCCCCGCTGGTTCCTTTCTTTCTGGAAATGCACCAGGAAGTGACCAGTTCATGGAAGGCACCTTTAACTGCCCGAGACCGTTCTGGTACTTCCTCTGCCTTCACTGCCCTCGATGGCGGAGCGGCCAATGGGTATGCTGGGTTTCCCCAGTGGAGTGTTCTGTTGCGATGCAACTGTGTCCACAGAGCGCCTACGCATGGTGTGGTGGTCCCAAGCTGCCCTCCAAGGCCTGTAAGTTCTCATCCACACTTGTGGCCAAGGCTTACAGAGCTGTGGTTCAGGCCGCCTCTGCCCTGCACGCCATGGCCACCCTTCAGGTCTACCAGGTCAAGGTGCTCAAAGAGCTGCACGGGGGCAGTGCTGACCCAGGGGTTGTGCAGGAGGGGCGCACTGCTACCGACCTTGCTCTCCAGGCGACGGAAGTCACTGCGCGCTCCTTGGGTCAAGTGATGTCCACTTTGATGGTCCAGGAGCACCACCTATGGCTGAACCTGGCAGACATGAGGGAGTCTGATCGGGCTCAGCTCCTCAACTCCCCGGTCTCCCAGGATGGCCTCTTCGACGGCGCTGTAGAGAGTTTTGCACAGCCATTAGACACATCCTGCCCAGGCGGCCCACTGCTGCCTCTACTCTGCCGCCGGTGCAGCCGCCTCAGCCTGTTCGTCACCGAGGGCGCCCACCTGCAGCCTCCTCCACTCCCTCTCGGCCACAGCAGCAGCCTTCACCCCAGCGGCAGCGAGGAGATGGCCGCAGAAGGGCGGCGCACCCCATCTCTGCCCCTAAACCTGCCAAACGTCAGGCCAAGTGGCGTTCCTGAAACGGCATCCCAGAGTTGGAGACGTCAGCTCATCAGGAGATGGCAGCAGTACCACTCCTTCCCCCGGAGGAGGGCCGAGGGAGAATCCTTTGTTCTCGTTTTCTTTCTGTTCCTCCACTGGCACCGCAGCCAGTGGTACCCAAACCTTCACTAAAAGAGCTGTTTCCTCTACCTCCGGGTCCCAAGTGGCCATGAACAACAGTTGGCGACGTGCTTCCTCGCTGCTCTCATTTTCCTCTTCCCTTCCTATTTTCCATGCAAAGCCCGCTCAAGAACTCATTGCCTTCTCTGCTACTTGGAGTCAGACGAGTACCTGCACTCCGCCCCCGCTAAGGGATGCTACGCCTCCCATGCTGGGGCTGTCTGCTCCACCTCACTGCCCCACTGTTGTTACGCCTGTAGTTCCCTTGACCCCACTGGATCAGTTTCTGGGAGCCTGGCTAGAGCTCCCCAGGCCATCCTGCTGGCTCATCCGAACGATCAGGCTCGGCTATGCGATTCAGTTCGTCCGGCGTCCCCCCAGGTTTCTGGGAGTTCGCGCGATGATGGTGGGCAAAGATGCTCCTGTCATGCACGTGCTGGCAAAGGGCGCAATAGAGCCGGTCCCTCCAACCGACATGAAGTCAGGCTTTTACAGCCCTTACTTCATAGTAGGGCTGAAACTATTTCTCGAGTAACTTGAGTAACTCCATTACAAAAAAATATCGAGGCAAATTCCTCTGCCTTGAAGCCCTTTTTTAATTTATTTTAAATCTCACGTGAGGTTCTTTCGCAATGATTTTTTTAAAATGTGACACAACGCGTTTACATCACCCACAAAGCGGAAGGAGACACAAGCACTGCGTCCGAAATCGCATACTGCAAGGAGTCAGCAGTGTTTTGATTTGAGGGCGTGGGCAAACGTAAAGAGAACGTCGTGGCATGTGTCCATTGCAAGCATGTGTCCATTGCTAGTTGTGGCATACCACAACTAGGGCCCTATGATTTCTGCGATGCAGAAAACGCGGAGGGAATCGTGGAATCCAGTCATAAAAACGGATTTTACAGTTTAAGGCGGAATTGCATGGAATTTGGCAAATTTTGAATGAATTAATCAAAAATAGGTCATTGCACTTACATCAAATATCTGTAAATATTAAGCCAGAACAGTCTATTTAAATATGAATCCTGCATGTTCTGTGTGTCTGTGTTAATGAATGGAGCAGAAGCGCGTCTTCCTTTATCACACACACTGAAGCGTGCGTGATGCTCGCGGTGATTTCAGCATCTGCTGTCTCTCTAAATAAGGACGTGAACACATGAACAACATCTCCAGAACTGCTCTGACAGTCACTTCATGAGCATTTGACCATTTGATTTAAGTAAAACTAGCGTCACATCACAAACACAGAACTGTAAAGGTACGTCAACCCATCAAAATAAAAGTCTGGTGTCCTGACATTATCCTACCCGTCAGATTTTCAATACCGCGTCAATATAATTAAGCAAAAACACATTTTATCCGATTACTCGATTAATCGATGGAATTTTTGGTAGAATACTCGATTACTTAAATATTCGATAGCTACAGCCCTACTTCATAGTACCCAAGAAAACAGGTGATGAACTTGCAAGCGCTGCCCCTGGAGGAGGCAGACCCAGCCCTGGCACTGCTCTGTCCAGTACATGCGCTCCACACTTATGTAGACAGAACTCAGTGCCTTCAGACCAGCTCTTTTGTTTGTTGCTGTCTCCAAGCAGAGGTTATCCCACTGGATAGTGGATGCTATTGTCCTGGCTTATCAGGCTCAAGACCTGCCATGTCCCCTAGGGGTGAGAGCTCACTCAACTAAGAGTGTAGCTTCCTCCTGGGCACTGGCGCATGGCGCTTCGCTAACAGACATCTGTATAGCTGCGGGCTAAAAACACATTTGCAAGATTTTATAATCTCCGTGTAGAGCCCGTGTCCTCCCAGGTACTCGCCCCTTCTGGCCAGTAAGAACCTGCTCGGTGTCAATCTGCTTGCTGCGGCATTCCACTCCACGGTCTGCCAGCCCTGTTGATGTCCAGCACTTGCGTACATGCCCCTTTGGTCTGCCCTGTGTGGGACTAGGTGCCTCCATGTGTTGTGATTCCCCTTCTGGGCAATCCCAAATGTTTATTTCCACAGTAAGTCTCTTCATAGCATGTGTCTTTCCCTTGCCAAGCACCTTGCCAGCTCTGTCGTTGAAACTTCCTCCCTAAGGGCTGGGTACCTCAGAGTTCATGTGTATCACCAACTTTGCTTGATACCTGCCTTTGTAAGTCCTCCATGAGCAGGCAGCCTGCTAGCATATGTCCAGCTGGAATATGCTACCCAGTGTATTCTGTCTTAGCTATAGGCCCTCACTTGTGCAGGCCTCACGACAGGGTGCTATCACTCTCACGGGTCACTGAAAGACAGCCATGTGGCGTTTTGTAAGGGATCCCATTCGTCAGTCTCTTTCTGACGTAACGTAGAATGTGACCGACTGAAAGGGAACGTCTCGGTTACGTATGTTACCCTCGTTCCCTGAAGGAGGGAACGGAGACGTTACGTCCCCTTGCCACATCGCTGTTCTGCTGAATGGCTGGGTCTCTGGGCTTGGCTCCTCAGCGAAGACTTGAATGCAAGTTGCTCACGCTGCTCCTTATATACCCGCTCTGCAGGGCGGAGCTCGCGATGCAAATTCCACAGACCAAGGTACTCTGTGTACCATTGGCTCGTTTTGTAACCACTCGAAGATGATTGGGCTCTCGGGCGAGATCCCATTCGCCAGTCTCTTTCTGACGTAACGTCTGCGTTCCCTCCTTCAGGGAACGAGGGTTACATACGTAACCGAGACGTTGTGATCTCTAAAAGGCTATTCCATCCACATTTGCATTTTAGACAAAATGTAGGCTATTGTAAGATTGGAAATGTACTTTCTTAACCCTGAAATACATTTGAAATATATTTTGGTATTTAAAGATTGAAAATATTCTCAAAAATATATTTAATTTAACTTTATTGTTTACAACATTTTTACGAAAAACTTTTACCAGAATTAAATTTTTTGCTGTAGTCTCAGACTAGTGCTAATGCACTAATGCAGTGGTTTTCAACCTGTGGTATTGTAGGTGGGCCGCCAATTACTAATAAAATAAATAATAATATATTTCATATATATAATTAAATAACAAAAAATAAATATTAAACTTTAACTATGCTTCCACTATTGGAGCTTGCTGATTGGTTTAAGAATAAACCGCCAATTTATCTTAGATATTTTTGCTGCATATGCTAGGCCTACAGAACAACACATTCAAACATGCATAACTGCTGTCAACATGTTCCCTGACTGCTTGCTCCGCTGACTGTCTAGTGTCTACCCGCTGCCGAGCTCTGCCTGGATCTGGTTTTCCCGTTTTGCTGAGCGGTGCCAGTCCGAGTTATTTTCTGTTCATTGCCAGTTCATTCTAGGGCTGTGCGATTAATAGAAATCGTCATAAAATAACGATTTGAGCCTGCGCGATTTCTAAATCGCTTTATAGCAAGATTTTTTCGCGGCTCTGACCTCCCGCATTATGCTATCTGATCAATCAGAATGCAGCGCCTACTGCGAGAACAGAACAGACTGGGCATATGCCTAACTCCAGGTTCACACACTGTCTGCGATGCGCCTTTTTTCCGACCCCATGTTAACGGATCAGAGCATTCACACTGCACGAGGTAAAAGGCTTTAAATAAAAACGTGCGAAAATTAATATCTAGCACATGAGCAAAGAGAGAGTTGTGAGTGCACAGGACACAGTTTAAGTGTGATGAGAAACGTTTTAATTGCGCACACTCTCTCCGGGTGAGAGCAGCGTGTATCTGAGCAATCTCGTCTGGTTTTGTGACAGGGCAAAAGGAAATCTGCGTGCGAGCGGAGAGATTCGCTCTCGTGCATTATTTTAATGTGCTTTCGCGTTACAATAATGCACTCTCTCTGCTGCTTCTGCACCGCACACATAACTGTATATATTTATATTTTATTTATTTTTTGCCATATGTCTATAAATGTTGTTACACCTTTAGTGATTATTTTGACTTATGTCTGTTCTAGAGACGTTACAACTTTTTGATAAAGCTCTAATTGGTTTTCTTTTGGAAATATGTTTCAAATTCATCCTGAATGCATTTATGACTGTAAAGCATATACTTGTGCATCAAAATTGTGATTAAAATCGACATATCAAAATTGATCAAAGAAATCGCGATGTTTTTTTCCCCCATATCGCACAGCCCTAGTTCTTTCAATAAATACAGTTAACAATCTAGCTTTTGAGTACTAAGTTATTAACCGTACAATAGCGGGGTCAGTTATTATTATTTATTTTTTTTGCAGTGGGCCGCGCAAACATATATGTTTTGATGTGTGGGCCGCGAGTTGAAAAAGGTTGGGAACCACTGCACTAATGCATATGTGTAGAACATGTTAATGTAGTTGTCAGAGGTGGAAAGAGTACAAAAATATTCTACTCAAGTAAAAGTACCATTACATTAATGAAATTTTACTCAAGTACAAGTAAAAGTACCAGTCTAAAAATCTACTCAAGTAAAAGTAAAAAGTAGCTCATTTAAAATTTACTCAGAGTAAAAATTACTTAGTTACATTTTAACCAGTGGGAGGGAGTCAAAAATGGGACAGACCAAGGTTGTCAAACTCAGTTCCTGGAGGGCCACAGTCCTGCACAGTTTAGATATAACCCTAATTAAACACACCTGATCCAGCTAATCTAATCATTTAGGTTTATTTGAAAACTACATGATATGTGTGCTGGAGCAGGGTTAGAACTAAACTCTGCAGGGCTACGGCCCTCCAGGAACTGAGTTTGACACCCCTGGGATAGGTCTATTCATCTCAAACTAGTTGTTTTTAATTAAAGGAATCAGTTATTTAGAATAATAAAACATTTGGGCTGTTACCAGGCAAATCAGTATCAACAAACTCATCTTTTAATGCAGAGGAAATGAAGAAGATTCATTGGAAGTGGCATTTAGATGTATTACACTGTTTAGTGCAGGACAAGAATGCATTTAACCTGCAGTTACCAATGCATGAATAATGTTTTGATATACAAGACATAAAATGTTGAATACTCATTTGAAATGATAAGAAATTAATTATTTAAAAAAATCAAAAGATACTTTAAATGTGAAATTAAAATGGCCAGTATGTGTCAGTAAGTCACTGTTAATAAGTGAGTCATTGCGACTGAACCGAATCATTTAAACGGTTGATTCATTCAGGAACGAAACACTGTCACGTTGCTCAGAGACGCAAAACTGTGCTTTGGTGGCTGTGTTTGGAATTATTTTCTGTTGTAGAAATAAAGCTAAAAAAGGCAATATGGTGTCTAAAACGCAAGTCTCTTAATTAACTTGTTTACTGAACTGTTATATATATGTATGTATATATTCATGATGATTTTTGGAGGAAAAGACGGCCTTCTTTGTGTGATTTTGATTTAATATATGAAATTACATAAATATGTGAATTTTCTGCCCCTATATCTTCAATTTTGTGATCATTCTAAATGCATTTTAGGAGACTGAATCACAGTGAAAGAACGCACTATAAATGCGCGCGCACATCATTAAAACAAAAAACATGATATTATCGCAGATGATATATATAGCACACTCCTCGCCACTGTCTTTTTGGCTAATTTGTGCAAAACCTCTTGCTAAAATGTCAAAGCTTCATTTTAACCACCAATGCACCGATGCAATTATTTAGCTTACCTCTACATTCTTGCGAAGGGTTGATGTCTTGTCGAGATTTTATAAGCTGCTAGTTTGGTCTTCCTAGGCAAGTACAGCTTACACTGCATAATATAGCATACATATGGCCAGGGGTTCACTTCATTTCCTTCGAGTTCAACTTCAGAATATGATGGGGTTTCGTTTTCAGCGGTGTTTTGACTAATGCCTGTTTTGTCCGTCTGCATCTTTCTCGTGATTTTAGCGCCAGTTTGCCCTCCTGCCCATTATTTACTGACGTAGTTTCCAGGGAGCGATTTTTTTTTTTTTTTTTTACTCAGTAATTAATGTGTTTTAAAATGTAGCGAAGTACAATACTTTAAACAAAATATACTTAAGTAAAAGTAAAATTACAGATTTAAAAAATTACTTTAAAAAGTATTAGTACACAAAAAAGCTACTCAATTACAGTAACGCGAGTAAATGTAATTCGTTACTTTCCACCTCTGGTAGTTGTCTTGTTAGCTGTTGACTGGTGTTGTTGCATGGCTCCATATGAATGCATTGTGTGAGGTTGTGGAAGATATTAATAGATGTAGCGCTGAACACTGATGACTGATGTTGACTATGTTTGCAGTGGTGCCACTTCTTCTGCTCTTCTGTCTCTGTGGCGGCGTAGAAGCTGTTGGAGATTTCAAGACTATTCCGTTTGAAACTAAAGACTACCTTATCTGTTATAATACTGAAGGACAGGGGGAGGACATGGTATGTAACATGGTATGTGACACAGGGCAGACTGTTAAACATGCCAAACAAGTACCACAATGGAGAAAGGCGATATAAATTATTTTTATAGTTATTTCAAGTTATTCTACTTGTGAGTTTTTGTCACAAGCAGCCATGATGGTGCCAAATGACAACCAACACTACGTTTTGTGAGTTTCTTGTTTTGTACATGTGACCCTGGATAACAAAACCAGTAATAAGGTTATTTTTTTTTCGAAATTGAGCTTTATATGTCATCCAAAATCTGAACAAAAAAGGTTTTCATTGATGTATGGTTTGTTAGGACAAATTTTTGGTTGAGATACAACATCTGGAACCTGAGGGTGAAAACAAAATTTATATATATATATTTATGTATTGGGAAAATTCATTTGACAAAATGAAGTTCTTATTAATGCACATTTATAATCAAAAATTAAGTTTTGATATATTTAAAGTAGAAAACAATTACAAAATATCATCATGGAACATGATCTTTGCTTTCTATCCTAATGATTTTTGGCATAACAAATCGATCATTTTGACCCATACAATGTATTTTTGGCTATTGCTACAAATAATAATTATGCAAATAGTTTTTAGTTCGAATGTATTTTAAATGTAACAATTCAATTCAAGGATAATTAACAATTTATCTCGAGGATAATTAACGAAATGTCTAAGTTCATCGACTTTTTAAATAAAAACAGTTTCTTTTGGTGATCTAAATCTCTTCATGTATAAAAGGTGATAAAAATTTAAATCATGAATGTCATTTGAATCCACATAGGTCAAACTATCTCTCTAATATATTATGTTGTGTTTGCTTATCAAGTTAAATTATCTACTTGCTGAAGAGAACACAAATTTGGCTTAAAAATCTGAGATAAAAACATGCTGTACTCTGTCCCACAGGCAATGGCTCACTTACAGATGTCAAGGCAGCTGGGTAAAAGAAAGTACAGTCAGGTGGATGCTGTAGGAGGGGCTTGGATGTGGGGTGGAGTAAAAGATGGTGGATTTGGAGCAGAAAACTCACACGGGAGCTCTTTCTGCCAATATGACCAGCATGAGAGTGCACATTATCACCACAGGAATCAGACTGATGGACAGTACATGTTTGGACAAAGAAAAGATGAACACAGCAGATTTGAAGACTACACTTTTGATGGGCTTGCACTGTCTGATGCTTTCTTAGGCAACTACTATTCTCAAGTAAGTATCAGTTTTATACATCTTAAGTCTTCCTAATTCAAAATAACAGTTCATTTATTCTTATGCATGGCATGCAATAAAAGATTTGCATTAAACTTTAACCCTCATAACGTATTTGGGTGTATTCTGAGATGTGTAAGAAGAGATGTAAAAATGTCTATAAAATGGCTAGGTTTCAGTTATTTCAGTCATTTTTTCTTTCTTTTTTTCTTTCTTAAGAGAGATAACCATTTAAAAATGTTTTCCGTTTTGTATTCGGGTCATTTTTGGTCAGGGTTTGTATGGACTACCTGTCACGCTGTCTAGTCTCTGTTTCCCTGGGTGTCCACTAGTCGGCTCACTTCCCCGTAGGCACTAGTATTCCTCTAGTCTGGTCCTGTCATCACAGTAATTGCACTCCTGCTAATTGCACCAGGTGCATTCACTTAATTGTCATTAGCCTCCCAATAACTACCTGTCTTTTCATGTTGTCTGGAGTCCTTACCCTTAGTGTTATCAGCCTTCTCGTCCTCCGAGATCCCTCGTTTTCCGAGTTCCCTTTCCTGTCCCTTTCCTTTGTTTGTTTTGGACTGATTGATTGGTTTGGACCTTGGGTTGTTTTTGACCACGATTTTGGATTACCCTTTAATAATAAACATCTGCAATTGGATCTACTCTCTCCTGTGTCTCACTGAACACGATCGTCACACTACCATTATACTTTTTGTAAAATAATCTTTGAAGGTACATATATATATATATATACAGTTTTTATCAATTTAACACATCCTTGCTGAATAAAAGTATTGATTTTATGTAAAAAAAGAAAGAAAAAAAAATTACTGACCCCAAATTACTGACCAGTTGTGTATATTGTTATTACAAAATATTTATATTTTAAAAACATAGCTTCTTTTTTTTTTTTTTTACTTGTTATTCATCAAAGTATCCTAAAGAAGTATCACATGTTCTGAAAAAATATTAAGCAGCAGAACTGTTTCCAACTTTGATAATGAATCATCATATTAGAATGATTTCTAAAGGATCATTTGATAATGATCCTAAAAATTCAGCTTTGCATCACAGAAATAAATGATAATTTAAAGTATAATACATTTAAAAACAATTAATTTAAATTGTAATAATATAAATCACAATATTACATTTTTTTCTGTATTTTTGATCAAATAAATGCAGGCTTGATGAGCAGAAGAAACTTCTTTCAAAAACATTAAAAATAGTAATTTTTCCAAACTGTACTGTATATATATATATATATATATATATATATATATATATATATATATTCAATATTGATTTGAATATATATCACTGTATGAAGTTTACAATACATGTAATAACATGGTAATAACATTATCACATTCACTCATTAATTAAAAGTTCAATATGGTTTTAATTGAAAAATCACAGCATGTGACATCACAGGGTTTCTAAACTTGAAGAAACATTATAACACAACATTTTTTAATAAAGTATGATTAGTCAGAACTATGCATTTCATAAATGTGTTTTTGGGTCATTGGTGTATATGAATGGCTTAAGGGTTTATAAATCAATTAATGCACCATTATTTTTGTGTTACTACAGAAAGCAAGTCATTTAGCCAAGAAGCAAGATAAGAGAGACTATCTGAAGGTCTATGACTATGAGGGTCAGGAATCATTCAAGGGCTCATTTGAGGACATCTGCGATCTCCTACACGAAGACAACGACTTTTCTTTTCTTGATGACATTAACTTGAAGTTCAAGACCCTGGCTGAGATCTGCAGTGGTTCTACAATAAAGGCTGAAATCAGCACAAGCGTCCCTGTTACCTCTAAACCAGTCCTGACCACCACACACGAAGATGTCAGCGTACAAAGGACAATTATTAATTCACAGTCTCAAGAGAAAGCAAAGTTATCCTCCATCATACACACCGCAGGAGCGCAGCAGACCAGCAGCATGTCTTCAGCAGGAGTCTATGTCCAGGAGAAGGTGGTGGTTCCTAACCAAACCCTGTTAGCCCAGCAACCTGGGATGTACTACACCCACACCACCCCCATTTATGTGGTGGATGCCCAGCGTACTATGTTGGTGACACCCAGCCCAGTCCTAGGCCATCAGGAGAACATGTTAGTGGAGGAGCGGAAGGGCTCTGGTGCTTCCCAACATGGAAATGCCACACGTGAAACACAGCACTACCAGAGTGTAGTTATGTTTGAGAAGCAGCCAACAAAAGGGTCTATGCAAACCCAAAGCAGTGTCTCTGGAGCGGCCCAGATCGTAAACACTGAAATAATGCAGTCTACGGAGTCTCATGATTTTAGACGATCCATCCATCCGTCCAGAGGGATAATGACAGGAGCGGTCAGAGAGACGGACGTTTTAGCTTCGTTGGATATGAGGGTTCCTCAGCGTCTGTAAGCACCGATGCTAAATTTCACAGCTGATACCGATAACCGATTATTCAGAATGCCGTCTGCCGATACCAATGTTTAAAGGTCCACTGAAGTGCTTTGAAATGTGCAGAGTTATTCTTTGTGTTGACATAATTTCAACTGAAACAGGAAGATATGGTGGGACATATTGAGCAGCTCCGCCCCCTTTTTTAAACAGCCAATAGCATTCTGTTTATGAGAGATGGGAAGTTTTGAATGCTTATATGTTCTAAATGCAAATTATGTCATTGTTTTGGAGCACACTAGCTTATAGATAAACTTAAAGCTATTCAGAAAAGCAAGAAAAAAAATCTATTTTGATTTCATGGGGACTTTTAAGGGAGAAAAAAAATCTCTCCCAACTAATCCTGTAAAGTAAACAGGGAATCCTATCAATTGATACATTATAATATTACAGTTTACAACTAATGATCGCAACTTTTTTATTTTAAGATATAACAATTGTACTCAAATCCAACATACATATATAATTAACAGTTATTAAGCTCCCTCTAGTGTTTTTATAGCTAACTAATGAATCGTGGACACTGGATAGCTTTCCTGATGTAAATGGAACATTAAGTGACATATTGTTCACAAACTTTTTTATCTGACGTCTTTCTTTTAGTTGAAATGCTGATTGAGATATTACATGATACATGACACATTTGAGTAAGCCTCCTGATGTTCATTCATGTTTATTTTGTTATTTTGTTCTGTAACTTGTATTAAAGTGGAAGAGACTCACAATCCAGATGGGCTACAAATGATGTTGAAATAGCGTGGAGCAGGCCACGCCGGCTTGAATTTGCTTTATTTTTTAAATAAGATTGTGTTAATGCATTATTATCAACAGCCCTAGTCTACCTTAGAGGCATTTTTAGTCTGACACATTTGGACCTGATTATGGCTGATTTAAATGACTGAATTACCGATAATGCAGAGGATTTATTGGCTGAGACATCGGTGCATCCCTGGTTAGCAGTTTTATAAAGCCATAATCTAAGATTGATAATTTCCTCCTATCTCTGCGAACCCACCTCCACTTGCTCTTGATTTATAAGGATTTTATTCCTGCCTGTTCAAATAATAAGAAATTGGCCTCGCTCGCAAATAAGCTTCAGCAGTGGTTTCTTTTTATTTATTATACAATTAACAAAAGCAAAAAGGCCTCTCTCATTAGCTTGCTTTATTCTTTTTCTATTCTATCTGTTTCCTTTTTTATGATATAATAAAAAATGGAAAAAAAACAACAACCTTGCTACGTGTGCTGCGTTAAGCTAACTGGGACTTGCTATAGCACTTGCACATCATTGCTCTTTTGTTGATTTTGATTGTTTCCACTGTCCTCATTTGTAAGTCACTTTGGATAAAAGCTTCTGGTAAATGTCTAAATGTAAATGTAGAACCTTTTCACTCTGTCCCACTGTGGTGAAATGATTTTTGAGCTTGCAGCAAACCTTCATCACACACTCCTCTTGTATGAGCACTTGATCCATAACCACAAGTTAACATTCCTTATTAGCAATAAATCAAAAATGTATAGAATTTAAATTGTACTTTTGCATTTAGTTTTGCATTTACATTGCTTCTTTAGCTGTGTGCTTCTCTGGCTTACACATTGTGGCACTGCATAAACTTTTAAAATATTTTTCATTAAGTCTGAAGTTGCTGGTGTTTTTGTTCATTTGTAAGTTACTTTGGATAAAAGTATATGTTGTAACATAAATGCTGTAATGGTCATCATTCAACAATGTACTGTACTCCTACACAAATGGCATCAGAATGTTTGTGAAGATTTTGATCTAATTGTTCATAATTTTTTTATGGATTAAAATCACAAAGATTTGACTTTTTATCACTGCTTTTGATGATCTGATGTTGGCGAACTAATAGTCTACTGTAAATATCCTTACGGTTAACATTTGAACCACATTTATTGGTTTAAACACATTTACCAATGGCATGCATGAATGGGAATCAAACTCATTTGTCCAAAATGAGAATGAACAGAAAAAGGAGTAGCCTAAATATTTAACTGTATATGACAGAGACCGTATAAATGATCAATTGCACTGTAGTTTTCCCCAAGTATTGATGTAGTAATGTTTTTTGCATTCTTCTATTGCATGGGCAGTTGAGCTCAGCTGCTGCCTTTCCACAAGGACCAGAAAAAGCAGGTTTTCTCTATTGAAAATAATCTTTAAGGAAGACTTTATGTTTATTGTATTGTATCACTGAAGTATAATGGTTCAATTAAACTGACAGATCCGAACAACAGTATGTATAATTTTCGCTAAAGTGATCGTGCCTTTGGTTTGGAGGGAATCGATCTACAAATGTCTTGTCTCTGCACATTAACCTGCCAGTAAGTATTATAACATTGAATAATTACCAACATCGCCTCCAGAATTATTATTAAAAGTCACCATATATAAAAATATAAACTTATCAGAGACAAAGGCCATGTACACACCACAAGGGAGATCCGTATTTAAATATGAAGTGAATTCCCTAAATGATCATTTCCTGCATGTAACTGAACTCACTCGAAGCTGCGACGATTGGTGCCATAACCATTGCAAAGTTCTGCTGTATCTTCTAGGTATCATTCTTCAGTTTACGGACAGAAAGTTGATTTGCAGAGCGTGCTATTTTTAGGGATGCCACACCCAGTTATTGTGAGCGTTTATTAAAGGGCTCATGTGATGCAATTTAAATTTTTAGAATCTCTTGGTGCATAAAAAAGATCTGTAAAGTTGCAAAGACTAAAGTCTCAAACCCAAAGAGATATTCTTTATAAAAAATTAAGACTCTGCCACGCCCCCCTAAAACGCCTCATTCAAACACACCCCCACATATACGTCACTGTGTGGAAATATTTGCGTAATGCATCCCAAATGTTGATGCAAAGAAAGAAGTGTGTTTCAGTAACACAGTTAGTGTTGAAGCAGTTATGTCAGGGAGATGTGTGTGTTTTCTAGGTTAAAGCAGAAGCACTTTATTTGTTCTTCCGAAAGTTGATGCATTTATGAATCTTTAACATTTCTCACAACAGAACAGCAACACATTTAATGGACAACCGTTTCGTGAGCCTAGGAGAGGAGGCGATTTTAACTTTGCTATGACAATCTGGTGCTTCTGAATCAGCAACTGTATGTATGTTTTTTATTAGTTTAAGTGTTTGCTAGGGTTAGGGTTCAAATGTGGAGTTTTGCACATCACGCGTGCGTGTGTGTGTGTGTGTGTGCGCATCTGTGAAAGAGAGAGAGAGAGAGAGGGTCACACAGTGCTCTCTTAACCGTCCGTGGCTTGTGTACTGCAAACACATACAAGCTTCATCACTGTGTCTGTCACATCTCTGTTACTCTTTCAGTCTTGAACTGATGGTTCATTATTTAACATTTAGTTAACATTATTAACTGTCTTTACATTTATTTTGAAAGATGAAGCTTATGATTATGGAAAGGGGTGTTACATTTCCGAGAGTGCTGTGTTCGGCCAATCACAATGCACTGGGTCAGTTGTCCAATCAGAGCAGACTGTGCTTGTTAGAAGGAGGGACTTTGTAGAAAATGACCTGTTTGAGAGGGGCGGGGCATAAATGACCTACAATAATGTACAGTATTTGAAAAATAATGTTTTTTTTTTACATTAAAGCATGTAAACATATTCTGTTACACCAAATACACAAAATAATGATCTTGAATAAAGCATCATATGACAACTTTAAACGTCATCAGAGAGGGCTTGGCTCATAACTCGATCCAGAATAAAGTAGGCAGATGCAGGTCACTATATTTGGTAATGTATTTCAAAGATAATGGGTTTGGATTTAAGTTTATTATGGGTTTGTTTTTATTTGCTGAATATAGCTACACTGTGTTTGGTCATATTTACCTGAACACTATTATTATCATGTCATACACTGCAAATATTATGTCACACACACACACACACACACACACACACACAAACATTGGGTTTCCATGTTTTATGTGTTCATAGACATGATTTTTATTCTCCTCAGAAACGGGCTTGATTTACCCTGCTTTCTCTGGTTTGACAAACCTCGCATTCTGAAACAGAAAACCCAGAGTTTCCCTCATTACATGGTCAACATACTCAGAGTTTCCCCCTTACCTGCTTTCTGAAACGGACCTCTGCTTGTGTCACAGAGGTCAAAACAAGTCAATCAGTATTTACATGTTTTCAAACAATCATTCAGATATTTTAAATTCACTTATTGGTATTTATCAAATAACGTCAAACATTTAAATATGCCATTTCTTTATTAAACATTTGTTTACACTTAAAAAAAAAAATCAGGAATAAAACATACCAGTCTAGAAAATAGAGTTTTCTGTATTATTATTGATAATAATACTGATAGGCCTACAACTAAATTATTCTCTTTAGAATTATTATTATTTTTTATTTTATAATGCTGTCGGGTTCAGAAGCAGATCCTCTCACTCACACTCCTGTGATGCCCTGCTGTCCGAGAGAGACTTCCGGTGGTCAGCAAATAGGCTTCACTGTCCTGAAGAAACATCACACAGTGAATCTCCTCCAGACACTCAAGATTAGGCAGGCTGTGTCTTATTAACTCGGCGTATGAAACTGACTCTGAATGTATTCTTGGGCAATTGGGAATAAAGTTTGCATCTTTCCAACTAATAAGCCTACAGTATGATGTTATTGTCCGTGCATATTACAGAGGCAGTCCACTGGCGGTGTGTTGAGCCGGTTCCGATCCCGGTCGCGTGTCGTGCGGTGTCCGTGATCACGTGATTCGCGCCGCAGCTGAAGGAGAGCGACTCAAGGAGAACGTCTCATTCGCGCATCTTTATTTGAAAGCATGCATTTCATAGAGAGTGGGAAAATAATTTCAAAAGCTGTGTGTTAACGCGCTCGTGTGCTGCAGATGACGTGTCACGCGTGAATATGCTGCGCTTTATTCTGGACTGCCTGCGGCCGGCACGAGCGCGCGCTGCAGCCGCGACGAGGTACACCAATGCGCGCGGCGTTATCTTTACGCAAGTAGCTGCATGCCGTCGAAATGCCATTTAACCTACATCCTTCAAAAACATCATCACCTTTCACGTCGGGGTTATTCGTGCAGTGAAGTAATGCCATAATATCTGCATGCACTGTGTGACTCATCATCCTGACATCATTTGACTGTACACATTTTACAGTAATCTCGTGTTTGCATGCACTTGATTGAGAGAATCGTGCTGAAATCTTGCAGAAGTATGGGCATTTCAGTTTGCTTCTTTATGCGATAGCCTACATTGATATATATATATATATATATATATATATATATATATATATATATATATATATATATATATATATATATATATATAGCCTACATGATATATTTCCTTTACATTTTATACTGTTTCAGGGACACAGAGCTTGAGGCTCGGGTCAACACTTCAGAAGACAATGAAATAAAGGTACTGTGTTATTTTCTACGCCTGTTGTTTATATGCACAGAGAAAACTAAAGTGGCACAAGAACGTCATGTTAGTTAGTCGACTATTAAATAAAATCATGTCAAATTCAAATGGGTTGCACAACTCCTGATTCGCACAGCACATTTTAGCCAGATCTAATGAGGAAAAATATCAGCTTGTTTTGCACAAGACTCTGGGTGCATCCGATTTTTAAGAAAATTTGATTTAGGTTTGTAAGGACATCATACTCATGAATATATCCTCAGGGTCTGCAGGATGAGGTGCACGTGGAACAGGAGACTCTTCAGACGGTCAAGGTCTTGTGCCGTACCACGCAGGAGACCGTGGAGATGCTGAAAGAGAGGAAGACGGAGCTGAGGGAAGAGCTGGAGATGATCTATGACCTCCAGAAACAGGAGAGGGAAGTGGTAATCAAATGCTAAAGATACCAAAGATTCCAGCAACAGGAATTCTGCTGTTATTCCTGGTTAATTAAAGGGTGATATATTTCCATTGCCAGTGTCTTCAAGCTTTGAATTTGATGCGGGCAGCTACAGGTTGCCAGCTCTCTCTGTCTGATTGAATACAAGGCTGTGCTCTGAATCACTGACAAAGTCAAGCTGACGGGACGGCCAGCCCAAAAGAGCACTGCAGCAGTTAGACTTGAATGCCAAGAAATTAGTTGAAAGAGCCACTCAGTCTGTGCCTTTTATGTTTCTTTATATTTAATGTTTCCTCTTATACAGAGATTCCAAGTTTGCTGAAGCTACACGATTAGAGATTGCACAACTGAGACACTTTTCTAAATGTGTTGGGTGTCAAGTAGATTACAAACAGCATTAGAGCACTGTGCGTTCAACAAGAAACAGCAGTGTACACGGGAGAATAACTTTATTTAATGCATTGTTCAAATTATGCTAAAGTACAGAATGTCACAGAAATGATTAAGCCTAAACTTTATAACTCACGTGGTGAAAGGTAGGCTAAATAAATGCAGACAAGAGTGGCTTAGGACTTGAAGACATTTTTGATGGAGTTGTAGAAGAAAGGAGACTTACTGGCTTTTGAATGGACTAACAACATGTATCTACTGTAGATGCAAAACTAAAGGAGTTTAAAGCTTCTCTGGAGGAACGACAGACACTCTTAGAAAAGATGTCACTGATGTACCCTTGTACCTAAAGAGTACATAGTGGTACCTTAAAGGTACATATTAGTACTTAAAAATGAGAAAAGTGTACCTTTTGAAAAGGTATTGTGCCAGTGACAACTTTAGTACCTTTTTTTCTGAGAGTGAACCATATACAGTTTGGAAGATTGAATAGGATTGTAGAGGATCTGTCTAAGGCTCAGATTGTCATTATGTGCCCCCGGGTGCAGACAGCATATAGTATAATATTTGTGTGATGCCATCTGTGTGTGTGTGCAGCTGCAGTCGCTGCAGGAGGAGCAGCAGGAGCTGGAGCAGACCGTGCAGCAGTATGATGTGGAGCTGCGCGCCGCGGCTGAAGATCTCCTGCAGCTCCAGCAGGAAGTGGCTTACACCAAAGCACACGCAGAGAGCCTGCATCTACGCATCACTCCGCTGCAGGACTTATTCGAGGAGATGATACAGGTCACAGTTCAGTCACCTTTGTGTCTGTCTCTCTACCAATTCCCCCAAAATGTTTTGTAATATTTCTGATCCCGTGAAGAGGTGAAAGCTTTCACTGAAAAAGTGTAAACATTCCATTGACCTCTAATCAGTTTGAGGGAGTAACTAGTTGCACATTACGTAATTTAATATAACTGTAATCCGTTAGTTACTGAATTTTTTTTTTCATTAAATTAGTTACTTATGAAAATGTTGATCACCTAGGAGGTTACATCTGCATACTTTCTGTAAAAACCTAGGGTATGTTAAATAATAATAATACATTGCTTTGCGTTTTTTGTTTTGTGCACGAAGTGTACAAAAATAGTGGATTTGCAATACATATACTTTGGGCTACTCATTGGAAAACTAGAAATGGTCATTCAACCTCTATTGGGCCACTTGTGATCCGATTAACCCACCATTAATATTACTCATGATTCTTCATGTGCAATCTGCAAACTTGCTTACGCTGTGTAAATATAATGTGATGGTTTTTTCCTTTATTGACCAGGTTAAAAACAAGCTGGCTGAGCTGGTCGCTGGCCTTCTAACTGGTGAAAGTTCAGTGGCTGAGATGACAGAAGAAGCTCCTGGTGTCGTTTTGAGCCAGGAGTTGGAAAGATATGTGGATGTTGTAGAAAGTGAGTGTGATCATGTCCACAGTGAGAAGATCATGTCCAAACTGGAAGGAGAAGTAGTGAATGATGTTGAGCAGGAGAACACTGTAGAGGAGCTTGATAAAATGCAGTGTTCAATGGAGAACTTGGTATGTCCGTTAGCATTCACATGAATATATAATTTGTTACTAGTTTGTTAAACTCACGATGCATTACTGGTTACAGAAGAACAGTGGCTCGTCATCTTTCACTGAGATCACACTGACAGAGGTCAAAGGGGAGGATGTTATGTTCGGATCAACCACTCCACAGGTAGGACACGCATGTCGTTTTTTTATTGTTTTGGGATGTCTTCAGTCATTTTTATGTATAGCTATTTAAATGACTCTATAGTGCTTACTCATATTCAGCTCTGTTGATTGCCTAAAAACTGCAGTGCTTTTTAAAAGGTGCTGCAAGTTATTTTTTGACTGAACTAAAGCATAAAATACCATATATTTCATGACTGTAAATTACCATATGTTTGTACTGCAGTTATTTAGGAAACATGCTAAGTTCACATACTTGTTTCTACAAAAAAAAGCCAGTTATTCTACTTCGAAATGTGCGTTCCTTGTCGGAATGTCTGTTTTTGTCCATGTGACTCTACCCACTGCCAGTCTACCCAATGGTATTTTGAGACCCTGATTCGCCAGTTAGCAGAAGACCATGGAAGACAGCAAATGAACTGGGTCAGTGATTTTAGATTAAACCCGACTTAAAAAGCCTCAGCATTCAGCTCTATAGACATTTTAAAAGTTGATAAATCAACTCAGCACGGTCGGGAGATGCTGTCAGGCTCATTGCCTTCCATTGTCAGCTGTGCTCATCTGGCAAACCACGTGACTGTCGAGTCTAAGGAGGAGGGGCAGGAGAAACATCTCTCTCCAATATGGTTCATTTGGACTGCAGTACCAATTTCAGCCTCTTAATTTGATCAAACTGTAGTCTGCATTCCCACAGCGGGCTTGAGACCTCCTGAGCACTGATGTGATCCTATTGTTTCATTATGCAGCGTTGAGTTTCCTACAAACACTGTGCACACAATTGCTTATTTTTCCTTTCTTCAAGCAGTCTGACTCTTCTGACATGGAGAAGGAAGACTTTGAGATCATTCAACCCAGTCAGGTGACAAACAGACAGTTCGACTTCTTCCATCCAAACCCCTTCACTGATGGTGAGTGACTTATGGCATGATAGTGTTTGGATTGTACATTTACATGTAACTTATTGTTTCACTAATTTCCAGGTGATGTATTTGGAGATGACCATTTTCCAAAGGTTGATGTGACAGGTTGGTAAATTTCTGTTTAAAACCTTACCTTATTTAGCCTGTAATGGTGTCTAAACATTCTTGAACATTAAATGAACTTTAAACTAAAACAGGTTGCATGCAGTGTTTGTCAAATATGCAAATAAAAACCTTATTTTTTACTATGTGGAATTTTGAAACCTAAAAACCCAAGATTCGTTTCTAACCAAGGGAACATTGTTAATCAAAAATAACCCAGAGTTATGTTAACCTGTGGTTTATATTGACCCCAGATTAAAGGGGAAGTTCACTTAAAAATGAAAATTTGCTGTTAATTTACTTATACTCAGGCCATCCATGATACAGGTGATTTTTTCTTCAGTAGAACAGTAAAGAAGATTTTTAGCTGATAATGTGGTGATTGGTGATTCATAAAATGCAAGTCAGTGGCTACAAGCATTTTTGAGTGTCTAAAAAAAGCATATCAGGGAACACAAAATTAATACCTGTGGCGAATGACGATATACTGTATATTGAGGTTTTATGAAGCGAAACGATCACACACGTGCTTATCATCAGCTCCTCAGTTCTTTAATTAGAGTCTTAACTGTTTCTTGAACTGTTTATATTCTTATTTTGGCTCATTTCCAGTTGGAGTGACTGCAGGTGTCTGAAAGTGACTGAATAACTTGTAGACTTGTAGATTGATCTCAATATACTGTGATTTTTTTACCCTAAAATTTATATAGTCACTTTTAGAGTCAGAAAAAGCACATCAGGCCACTGACTTGCATTTTATTTATTACCAAGGACCATGGTTTGGCTAAAACTCTTCTTTACTTAGCCATTCCCAACACAGAAATGCACTAGATTAGGAAAACAAAAGAATCGATCTATTGAAAGACCGTTACTAATATGGTGCTGTTTTCTCTCAGAGCAATTACCCAGGGACCCCTTTAGAGGCACAGACCCTTTTGGCTCTGATGCTCTCTTGGTTAACATGTCAGAAGAAACGCATTGTCAGGTTGACTTCATCCCTGCAGAGAACAGTCTTCCAGAAACTGTACACTACCCTCTCCAGTCTGTCGTTAAAGACTACGGAACTTTTAACACTCCCATCAACGGGCCAAAGTCCACTGGAAAGCGTGATAGTGGTGTGTCCATGTCCACTGAAAGCAGGAGTCTCAAATCTGGCAGCGATGTAAATTCTGAGTTTGGGACAAACGCCACACCAGACCAAAATTGTGACGCTGTGAAACCAGATCTATTAGCTGAAGCTGTCAGTCCTCAGTTGGATGAAGAGTGGGTCCATGAATCAGACTCGAGTCACAGTTCAATAGTGTTTAATTCCATTGATGCTGATTCCAATGTATTTGCTGAAGAGGAGGACAGGGTTGACTTTCAGACTGGATCTGGTTTAATTAAAAGAGCTAACTCACTGTGTGGTCTACAGAGCATCATTGCAGGGTCTTATACTGATTTTCATCTAAGTCCATGTGACCCTGATCCACTCCCAGGCCATTTCCAGAAGACCTTTGAACATCATATTAACACTTCTGAAAAAAATGCTACAAATGCCAAAGAACTCGGAAATACTGAAAGTTTATCTCTAGACAACAGTCCAGGTCCTCTGTGTGAACAGCTGCATGATATAAATAGTAATCCTTCTAGCTCTCCTTCCATTTCTCCAACTCAACCTTCTGCTTCAGACGAATATGACTACAAATATGGAGATATGTTCTTCTTCACTGTGAGATTAGATCCTGGTAGCCCTGAACTACATAATCAAAGTCCGGCTTATCCTGAGCCCAAAGATGAGTCCCATGGCAAAAAGCATTGGAAGGACGCCTCTTTGAGCCCTGATTTCAATGATATAGATGAATTTGAATGTTCCAGTCCAAAGCCTGAAGATACAGAACAACACAACCCTATCACCAATGACCAGGACACTGTGGAGCTGGAGATCGTGACAAGCAGTAACCCTCCTAAACATGAGGAAATATTAGTGCCTGATTGTGAAAAGGTGGTTTTAGATATTCCAAGTCTTAAATTTGAGGATTCAAATGCTTG
Organism: Carassius carassius; assembly: GCF_963082965.1. NCBI lineage: Eukaryota > Metazoa > Chordata > Actinopteri > Cypriniformes > Cyprinidae > Carassius > Carassius carassius. Next base: position 33,512,226 of record NC_081766.1, on the reverse strand, counting down.
TCAAAATGTGCTTGATTCAGAGTGGAATGACCAATGCATGGCAAGTCCAGATGTAGCTGAACCTGTTCCCGATTCATCCATCCCAAACACAGAAAGCAACCCGCCTAATTCTACATCTCAAGACCTCTTTTGTCTGTTCAGTAACACAGAGAGATCAGCTACTGACCAGTTTTATGCCAATAAAACCATCAAACCATCATCCTCTGAATGCTTGGTCATGAGTAAACTTGAACTCCAGTATTTTGACCCGTTTAGTCCCACACCTGCTGAGCCAGTCAAAGGCATGTCTGATTTAGAAGAAATGAACGCTGTTAACTCGTTTTGTCATGAAGCTCCAAGACTAGATTCTGGTTATCATGAAGTTGGTACTCCTTCTCCTTTAAGTCCAGAACCTGCTGACAAAACCAAATGTAGCATTGATCTTCAAAGCCCAGGTTTGGAAGCCAGAAAGCAGAGCAACTCTGAAATCCTAGTCCCTGATCCATTTAGCCCTGAATCAGTCGATACATGGATATTTGACTCGGAAACAGAAAACTGTGAGTCTGGTAATATGTTTACGACATGTCAACTCATAAATCCTCAACCACTTTACACAGATTTAAATCATCTGGAGGAGAAGCAGATATCTGTGTCCTGTGACATCCTAAGTGATCATCTCAGTGATTGTTACCCATTTGGTTCTTGCCCATCTAATGAAGAGAGTTATGCTTATGGTAGTGAAGAAAAAATCATTGAACCAAACCAAGAAGGATCTGATGCTTCACGAGAATCCAAACCTAGCTCTATAGTGTCAAATGCTAGTGATTCCTCTCAAGTATTTCACTGTGGCTCGGTGTGGGGAACCTCTGAAACGAGCTTTCCAGACTCTGAAATGCTCGACCCAATGAAAAACAACATTTTTGATTTTAATACAATGGATGTTGGCTCATTTGTGTCCGATGTAAACCAACAAGTTGAAGAGAATACACATGTTGCTGGAAAAGTACTGAAAAACACCGACCTGACTGAAATTGACTATTTCTGTTCTGAGCTCAGTAAAATGGTATCTTCAAGTTCATCTGATTTTGTTCAACAGAGTGTTGCCGAGATGTTATTCGGCGCTGATCCAAACACCTCAAGCTTTTACCCCTGGAATTTTGAAAAGCCGCAACACAGTTGTTAGTTTTCACACCCATTGTGTTTTAATTGGTCTCATTAAATAACAGTTGCATTTTCATGACTTTTCCATTGTTATATGGCTAAAAAATAAGTGTCAAAGAGTAAACGATTGTAAATGTCAAAGTTTCTAAACTTCATGTGACTCACTTTTGTAGATGCATTTCTAATTGTTGTTTAGTTATGTAGTGTTTCCATAAATGTATTTATGGGGAAGTCGTGGCCTAATGGTTAGAGAGTCGGACTCCCAATCGAAAGGTTGTGAGTTTGAGTCCCGGGCCGGCATGTACAGTACTCTCTCCACCTTCAATACCACGACTTAGGTGCCCTTGAGCAAGGCATCGAACCCCCAACTGCTCCCCAGGCGCCGCAGCATAAATGGCTGCCCACTGCTCCGGGTGTGTGCTCACAGTGTGTGTGTGTGTGTTCACTGCTCTGTGTGTGTGCACTTCGGATGGGTTAAATGCAGAGCACGAATTCTGAGTATGGGTCACCATACTTGGCTGAATGTCACTTCACTTTCACTTATTTATTTTTAAATGTCAATTATAGCCAAATACTAACTGCTGATATGTAGCATAATAAAAATGTAACATTTAAACTTCCTCTGCTGGATTAAGGAGTTATGTCCTTTCAACATGAATGCTGAGATTATTTTCACTAAATGCATTCAGAAGAAATATTATTACAATGCAGTGCATGTATATTATGTGTTTACAGATAAGTGATATTTATCAACAAAATAATTTTAAGTAAATGAACAGATGTGGAACAAAACAAGACTTCCAAGTTATGTATTTACTTATTACGTGGCTTAGATTTTATGTTAATATTTCATAGATATATTTCTATTTTTCTCAAGCAACTGCACCAAAAGATGATTTTCCCCAAAACACATGAAGAGACATCACTGCATTATTAAAAATATATTAATAATGATATTAAAAATCTTACAGTATTACTAACCTCCAAACAGTTCATCAAACATGGAGTTTCATCAAATGTTATGCTTAAGATAGAGGTCAGGGAACTGTCCAAGCCATAATTTGCCATTTATAGTGCGCTAAACAGACTTTACCATGAGTTTACTCAAAAGGTCACCCTTAAATTCAGTTATACAGAAACAACATTTTACGAAAATAACTACACATTATGCACTATACAGTAGTATAAATGACATTACTGTGTGCATAAAAGCTAGGGTAGGCAGTTTCATTTAGCAGAACTACAAAAACAAGGCATGTTTTCAAAGAAACTTGGCAAACATGCACATCATGTCTATCCCAACTCAAACATTACGAACAGCTCTCACTGGCCTATAAAGCGACGGCATGTCTCAACAGGTAAAAGAAGGCTACTTTAATTAAAAGCTCCAACATATTATGAATACTTTTAACTTGAAGTTTAGCTAACCTGTCATAAAGAAACTCAAACATTCCATTATATTTCTCCGTCTTGTAAAAACACTGCCATTGTTTACTTTTGTTTTACCCTGCTGTCTGTTTCTGTTTTGGAAAGTCTTTGTATTTTGGTTACGCAAGCGGATTTTCTAATGCCAACATAAACTCAGCTCCAGTGCTTCCCTCCTCTGCCTGGTCATGTAGAAATCTTACCAGTAGGCCAACACAATATGGTTGTCCCTCTCATCTGAGGTCTTGAAGTTTCTACTAAAACTGATGAGTTGAAAATATGATCCATTCTTCAAACCTCGCTTAATACATCTGAGATTATTTGACAGATGCCATATTTTTAATTGTGATAGTTGATCTCTGGCTAAATTGGTTCTTCGAACAAGTTAGTGGATTGGATTAAAATATCTGGATGAAGTTGTCTGATTACTGTGTGTTGACGTTCATTGGAAACCATGATCAGCAAGGCAGTGATTGTCTGGCAGCTAGACATCATATAATTAAGATCAAGGAAACAGCCTAGTGAGCAAAAAGACATACAAGTTCTAATACGTAACATTTCGTACAGGATTTGTATTTTTCAGTGTCATGAGTATAGTAGCAATTATTTTTATTCTGAAGCAGATTTGTTATACGTGACAGCATTAATTAAAGTTTCTTAGGTACCATTTGTCCAAACACAACGAACAAAACTGTACTTTGTCATGTCATCAAATGCACATGGTGTATTTTCAATTAGCCCCAAACGAATAACTGCTCGCTTAACACACACAAGATAAGAAACAGTTTTTCTAAGTGTTTACAGATTTATCACAATTGTTTTAACTATAAAGGGGAAAATATACAAAGAGCAATGAAAGAGTGTGCAAAGTGTTTTGTTTTTAATGACAATGTGGTTATATTTCTCAAATCATCTCGACTTGCCAAAATTTAAATCTATAGATATAAAACACTTTAAACATATCACAATGTTGTGTTTAACCTAAAAATGTGTGCTATTAGGCACATATCCAATTGTTTGTGCCAAATATGAAGCTTTATCTCATGTTTAGGCAATTAAAACTGCGGTGTGCCTCAGGGTTCTGTTTTAGTACCTGCCCTTTTCTCTCTTGATCTGTTCCCCTGGGGTCTATCTTTATGAAACATGGTATTTCGTATTTCAGTTATGCCAATGATATACAATTTCACTTGCCTGTGACTAGGAAAAATAAGTGTGCCTTTTTAAAACCCTTTCAGCGTGTCTTGATGATGTCAAGTCATGGCTTTACAAAAATGTTCTCTTTTTGAACAGATAATATGGAAGTTATTGTCTTCGGCCCCTCAGACTCCAGGACAAGTAATCAACTTGACCTTAAGCCTCTCAGTTCCTTACATCTCAGCTGGATCATTGCCACCTTCTCTATTACAGCATCACCCAAATCTCTCGGCTACAAGTAGTTCAAAATGAGCAGCTAGATTTCTGAAGGGATGTAAAAAATTTGATCATGTCAATCCCCTTTTGAGATCCTTACATTGGCTGCCTGATTCGCAATAGAATCAAGTTTAAAATCTTGCTACTTGTCTACAAATCATTAATCAAGCACCTTCTTATTTGACAAACTTAAGATCGAAGGGCAAATTTCTCCTCCAGATCCAAAGAACTCACCTAAAAACCAGCAGTTTTTGTGGCTGCTCCAACTCTTTATTAATAACCTACCAAATCACATTAGAAAGGCTTCCACTTTATCAAATACCGTCTCAGAATGCATCTTTTTTTTGTTCTTGGCTTTTAATATGTAGATTTGTCTTGTTCTTTGATGTTTTTTATTCATTGTGTACTCATTCTTTTACTGCACCAAATTTTGCCTATATGTGAGTATAGTGAGTGATCAAGACTATAGCAAGCTAGACAACCAATCTCTGATTTAACTACTAGTTATACCTTGCTCCATTAGGAACAACTGATTTGCCAAACACTTCAAAACATTAAGACAGTAACAGATGTTATCAGACTCCTGCTATATATATATATATATATACATATACTCTGATGTGAATGAATAATAAAAAATAAAAGATAAAACAATTACATTTGCAGAAAATACATACTCGTATATTTCTCATATTGTTTTTTGTGAAATCATAAGTTTGTTATAATACTGTTGTGATCAGTTTGCTATTTGCAATAGTTGCTATCTACTTTTTTTTCCACAATGTGATTTTTGGTGAATTGTATTAAAACCATGTTCAGTTTGACCACAAACGTCAAGATAATTATTATTTATAATATAAGTATATGGAACCCATGAGAATATGAAAACTAAAACAAAGAAAAAATATATTGTCACATATACTGTAGGCCTAATAACAATGAGATTTTACTGGTGTGATTTGAACTAGAAAATAAAAAATATTCTGAAAATCTGGTCACCTTGCCTTATATATATATTAGGGGTGTAATCAGAATCAGAATCAGAATCAGAATCAGAATGAGCTTTATTGCCAGGTATGTTTACACATACGAGGAATTTGTTTTCGTGACAGAAGCAGAAGCTCCGCAGTACAACAGAATGACAGCGACAGAACATAAAACACATAATAAAAGAATATAAAAATACAAAAAATACAAATAAGTAGATAAGGAATGACAATATACAAATTTACAATTGTAGGCAGGTATATTACAAAAATGCAGTTATGTATGTACATGTATATTATGTGCAAAACTTAAGTGTATACTAAGTATGTGTGTTAGATAAATTAAGTGTATGTGTATATAAATATAAAGTGTAGTGTGTTCAGTGTGTATCAGCTGTTCATAAGATGGATTGCCTGAGGGAAGAAACTGTTCCTGTGTCTGGTCGTTCTGGTGCTCAGTGCTCTGTAGCGTCGACCAGATGGCAACAGTTCAAAGAGGGAGTGTGCTGGATGTGAGGAGTCCAGAGTGATTTTAACAGCCCTTTTGCTCACTCTGGATAAGTACAGTTCTTGAATTGATGGGAGAGTTGAACCGATGATTCGATCAGCAGTCCGGACTACCCTCTGTAGTCTTCTGAGGTCCGATTTAGAAGCTGAGCTGAACCAGACAGTTACTGAAGTGCAGAGGATGGATTCGATGATGGTGGAGTAGAACTGTTTCAGCAGATCCTGTGGCAGGTTAAACTTCCTCAGCTGGCGAAGGAAGTACAACCTCTGCTGGGCCTTTTTCACAATGGAGTCAATGTGAATGTCCCACTTCAGGTCCTGAAAGATAGTGGTGCCCAGGAACCTGAATGACTCCACTGCAGTCACAGTGCTGTTCATGATGGTGAGTGGGGGGAGTGCAGGGGGGTTTCTCCTTAAGTCCACGATCATCTCCACTGTTTTGAGCGTGTTAAGCTCCAGGTTGTTGAGAGTGCACCAGACAGCCAGCTCTTTAACCTCCTGCCTGTAAGCAGACTCGTCACCGTCCTGAATGAGGCCGATGAGTGTGGTGTCATCTGCAAACTTCAGGAGCTTGACAGAGGGGTCCTTAGATGTGCAGTCATTAGTGTACAGGGAGAAGAGCAGTGGGGAGAGAACACAGCCCTGGGGAGCTCCGGTGCTGATTGTACGGGTGCTGGATGTGTATTTTCCCAGCCTCACTAGCTGCTGCCTGTCTGTCAGGAAGCTGTTGATCCACTGACAGACAGAGGTGGGCACGGAGAGCTGAGTTAGTTTGGGCAGGAGGAGGTTTGGGATGATCGTGTTAAAGGCAGAGCTGAAGTCCACAAACAGGATCCTCACATAGGTCCCCGGTCTGTCTAGGTGTTGCAGAACATAATGCAGTGCGATGTTTACTGCATCGTCCACAGACCTGTTTGCTCTGTAGGCAAACTGAAGAGGATCCAGCAAGGGTCCAGTGATGTCCTTCAGGTGAGCCAGCACCAGTTTTTCAAATGACTTCATGACTACGGATGTTAAAGCCACAGGCCTGTAGTCATTTAGTCCTGTAATTTTGGGTTTCTTGGGGATGGGGATGATGGTGGAGCGTTTGAAGCATGAAGGGACTTCGCACAGCTCCAGCGATCTGTTGAAGATCTTTGTGAAGATGGGGGCCAGCTGGTCAGCACAGGATTTCAGACAGGCTGGTGTAACACAATCTGGGCCTGGTGCTTTTTTCCTTTTCTGCTTCCGGAAGACCTGGCGCACCGCATCCTCGCTGATCTGTATTGCAGGTGTGGGGGAGAGGGGGGATGCAGGAGGTGTGAATGGTGAGAGCGGTTGATTGGAGAGGTGTTCAGGATGGGTTGCAGGAGTTGTGAATGGTGAGAGCGGTTGATTGGAGAGGTGATCAGGATGGGTTGCAGGAGCTGTGAATGGTGTGAACGGTTGTGTGGAGAGGCATTCAGGGTTGGTTGCAGGAGCTGTGAATGGTGTGAACGGTTGTGTGGAGAGGTGTTCAGGGCAGGTGATGGGTGTTCTTTCAAACCTGCAGTAAAACTCGTTCAGATCGTCTGCCAGTCGTTGATTCTCCACAGTGCTGGGGGGTGGTGTCTTGTAATTGGTGATCTTCTTTAGACTTTTCCACAATGATGCTGAGTCGTTCGAGGTGAACTGAGTCCTTATTTTTTCAGAATAATTCCTCTTTGCCACTCTGATCTCCTTTTCCAGTGTGTATTTAGCCTGTTTATACAAGACATTGTCCCCCTTCCTGTAAGCATCTTCTTTGGCCTGACGGAGCTGTCTGAGTTTTGCAGTGAACCACGGTTTGTCATTGTTGTAATTTAGTTGAGTCTTGGTAGGAATACACATATCCTCACAGAAACTGATATATGATGTTACGGTCTCTGTGAGTTCGTCCAGATCGGTGGCAGCAGCTTCAAAAACACTCCAATCAGTGAGGTCAAAACAAGATTGTAAATCCTGCTCTGCTTCATTAGTCCATCTTTTTACGGTCCTTAATACAGGTTTAGCTGATTTTAGTTTCTGCCTGTAGGTCGGTATAAGATGAACCAGAAGGTGATCAGAACGTCCCAAAGCTGCTCGTGGAACAGAGTGAAATGCATCCTTTATTGTGGTGTAACAGTGATCCAATATATTACTGTCTCTTGTGGGACAAGTAACATGCTGTCTGTATTTTGGCAGTTCACGGGAGAGATTGGCTTTATTAAAGTCCCCAAGAATGATTAAAACAGAGTCTGGGTGTTGTTTTTCTGTCTCTGTGATCTGCTCAGCGAGTTTCTGTAAAGCTGAGCTCACGTGCGCTTGAGGAGGGATGTAAACACTAACCAGAATGAACGAATGAAACTCCCGCGGCGAATAGAACGGCTTGCAGTTAATGAAGAGCGTTTCGAGATTTGAGCAGCACGTCTTCTTTAACACAGTTACATCTGTACACCACCGTTCATTGATGTAAAAGCATGTCCCGCCGCCGCGCGATTTCCCCGTTGATTCTGCGTCGCGATCCGCTCTAAACAGCTGAAAGTCCGGCAGATGGAGTGCGCTGTCCGGTATGGTGTCATTCAGCCAAGTTTCCGTGAAACACAGAGCAGCAGAGTGAGAGAAATCTTTATTTGTCCGAGAGAGCAGAAGCAGTTCGTCCGTTTTGTTGGGTAGAGAGCGGAGATTTGCCAGATGGATGCTAGGCAACGGCGTTCGAAATCCGCGTTTTCTGAGTCTCACGAGCGCTCCCGCTCGCTTTCCCCGCCTGCGCGTCCTCTTGAAGCGTGTGATCAGCGCAGCCGCTCCGCCGACAAGAATGTCCAGCAAAACATCAGAATAGTCGAAAACCGGTGAAATATCGGGAGATGTGTGTTGCCGAATATCCAGCAATTCGTCCCTGGTGAAACTGATTGCAGGAATATAACTAAAGACAGGACAAACTAACAAAAACACAAAAACAACTGCAGAGCACGTCACGGAGGCAGCCATCCTGTATCGGCGCCACTCTTGTGTAACGGTTCACAAAATTCACGGTTCGGTTCGATACGATACACTGGTGTCACGGTTCGGTTCGGTACGTTTTAGATACAGCAAAAAGAAAAAATTGGCAGATAAATTTCCTTGATTTTTAAAAAATGTTTTATTTATTAAAACTAACAATGTTTTTTTTTTTACATTGAACAATGATGGAGCTATTCTTTACCCATCTTCTATAGTGTTTTCTTAGCAGCATACTGTATAAAACAAAAACAGCTCCTTATAAAAAAATGAAAATGTTATATTATTGTAGTAGTTATGAACAAATACAAAGATGTAACTTTTTATATGGAACTCTATAACTCTTTATATTGAGTGTGTTTTTACTCAATTGGTTCTCTATAGGGCTTATGTTTTTTGGAACAAAGCAGGAATTACGGTCTGTTTGAAATGGGCTCGTGAAGGAATATTGTAACGGGGCTCAATTACATTAAGCATGTTCTTAAAACCTACGTTTTCCACTACAGAGTGGGCCTTTCACACAGGACGCAGTATGCGCGGCGCTTGCCGCTGGGTTCAGCGTTGCCCTTCAGATACAATGCGATTTGCGCTGCGCTGCGCTATGACGTAGGCAGAGTTTTAAAAACTTTAGCGGAAACTCTATCATAGTCTGTTGTTCCTTGAATGGAGATATGTCTACATGACACAGCTTTCCTGACGATGTCCCTATACTACCTCAAACTTGTATCGTACAGCTCAGGAAATTCTGACACACACAGTACTGTACTAGCCGTTCATTCATTTTGATTTCCGTGCTTGTTTTGGATCCTATTGGTCGCGCTGGTAATCGTCACAGAACGCAGCGGCAAAAGCATAAACTGTATAAAAATATGGACGTAGTGTCCGTGACGTCACCCGTAGACTACTGAAGAGAGTTTTTGAAGCCTAAAGTGTGTAGAGCGGGCCGTCGCCATCTTGGCAGCGCGTCACCGCGCGACTCTTCCGGACAATCAAAAATGGGCAAAAAGGCGGGAGCTAGTTGCTGTAGCCACGCCCACCTAGCGCGACGGCAGTGTCAGCAGCGGCAATCTCCCTGTCACTCAAGTGGCCACGCCCTTAATTATGCAGAACTTTAAGTCTTAATATAATTTAAACGGATGAGTTATAAAAAAATTCACCCCCCTCACAGTTGTCATGAAGGGCAAAATGAGCTATTTAGACCAAAATCATTTTTTGAACCAGGCTGTAAACATGTTTTTTTCTGCTGTAAAGTTGGGCATTTTAACATGGGGAGTCTATGGGACTGACTCCCTTTTGCAGCCAGCCTCAAGCGGCCAGTCGATGAATTGCAGTTTTAGTCACTTCCTTATTGGCCTCACGAGAGAGAGCGGGAGGTTGGCGCTCGGGCAAAAGTTGAACTATTTTGAACTTTGACCGCAGCGTGCGCGCAAGCACGCAAATGATGCGCACCGCTGCGCTTGCGCTTTGGTCGACGCAGCAACAAAACGTCCTTGCGTGGAGCAACCCATTGAGATGAATGGGTTTTAGTGCTCGCTCACTTACAGAGAATCCAAAGTGCACCCAAACACCAGACCTGTTGGCTATTGGAGGATCTTCTATTTCTGCTCTGTTAAACGCATTAGCCATTTTGCAACGAGCCTTCAGCGCGTACTGAGTGAGCGAGCGCCTGACTGAGTAGCCTAACATAAACATATAAGTTGGTGTTCTTCTTCGGGGGTGTCAGGGGCATTGCCTGTTACGTCGTTTGGGTTATTGGGCTACCTTGTTGAACGCATATCATTATATTTCACAATTTTTTATTTATTTTCCAAATATAATTAATTAGTCCAACGAACCGTTCGGTCCATAATACCGAACCGAAAGCCTCGTACCGAACGGTTCAATACGAATACGCGTATCGTTACACCCCTAATATATATATATATATATATATATATATATAATAAATTTTAAATTAAATGAAAATTAAATTTATGCATTTAGCAGACGCTTTTATCCAAAGTGCATTCAGGCTATCAATTTTTACATATACAGTACAGACCAAAAGTTTGGAAACATTACTATTTTTAATGTTTTTGAAAGAAGTTTCTTCTGTTCATCAAGCCTGCATTTATTTGATCAAAAATACTGAAAAAAACTGTATTATTGTGAAATATTATTACAATTTAAAATAATAGTTTTCTATTTGAATATACTTTAAAAAAAATAATTTATTCCTGTGATGCAAAGCTGAATTTTCAGCATCATTCCTCCAGCCTTCAGTGTCACATGTAACATCAGTCTATCACATGATCATTTAGAAATCATTCTAATATTCTGATTTATTATGAGTGTTGGAAACAGTTCTGCTGTCTAATATATTTGATCAATACAAGGTTAAAAAGAACTGCATTTATTCAAAATAAAAAAAAATTCTAATATATTTTCTAATAATATATTTTCTTTACCATCACTTTTTATCAATTTAACACATCCTTGCTGAATAATATTGATTTTATTTAAAAAAAAAAAAAAAAAAAAATTACTGACCAGTAGTGTATATTGTTATGACAAAATATTTATATTTTAAAAACATAGCTTCTTTTTTTTATTATTCATCAAAGTATCCTAAAGAAGTATCACATGTTCTGAAAAAATATTAAGCAGCAGAACTGTTTCCAACTTTGATAATGAATCATCATATTAGAATGATTTCTAAAGGATCATTTGATAATGATCCTAAAAATTCAGCTTTGCATCACAGAAATAAATGATAATTTAAAGTATAATACATTTAAAAACAATTATTTTAAATTGTAATTATATTTCACAGTATTACATTTTTTTTCTGTATTTTTGATCAAATAAATGCAGGCTTGATGAGCAGAAGAAACTTCTTTCAAAAACATTAAAAAAAAGTAATGGTCTGTACTGTATATATATATATATATCTTAAAGTATGACACTCACTTAACTGTAGGGGGCTCCAAACTCCAAAGTATAAAAAAAAAATAAAGACATATGATTTATCAACTCTTTCAGCACAAATGGTCTCCAAATATCGCCTATTCTGCAATAAAATAAAGCTTCCATCAACAAGAAGGAAATACTGAGTAACTTATGCTTTAGATGCTATTTTTCCAACATTCTTTTCTCCAAGCTCAGGTTCCAAACTCAGTAATAATCACACGTTTCTCCATCAGCGCACAAACATAAGCATCTGTTTTCATAAACATATAGGGAAAAAATGCCACAATTAAAGTTAAAACTAAAATTAAAACAATAATGATAATAATAATAAACTCTAACAAAGCAACATTTCTAATTTTAATTCAGTACTAAACTAAAACTACGAAAGAGAGAGATAGAGAGAAAGTGAGAGAGAGAGTAGGCTACTACTACTAAACACTAAACTATAAAAAATTAACTAAAATGAAAAACTATAATATTTTAGTATCATAATAGTATACTAACACTGATAAGTTTTGTATTATTTTTAAAGAGTTAACTAGAGGAGGAAACAACACAATAACTTTTATTTGATTATTAAACGTATTTACTAAAACTTTAGCTAAAATTTAAATAAAAAATGAACCTGATTCAAAATCTTAGTAGAAAGTATCTCCATGATGGCACTGAAAAAAAAATAACACTGCAACATTTTAACTCGAAAAAGGGTTTTTGTCAGATCAACAAGCACTTTTTTTAATAGGATGAATTTGGGTGTTAAAATACATTTACTGAAGCACATTATTTTTCCATAACACTTTCAATCAATAAATACGGCAAAAAAGTGTCATGAAAACAGAAGAAAATACCAGTGATGGTTGCTGGAAGAGGTTCGTTCTCAAAGATCTTCTTTAGCTTCCAGCAGGGTGTTCAAAACTGAAAAGTGAGGGGGGAAAATCTTTAATTTTATTTTCAGATGCAAAAGATGGTAAATCTGAGAGATTTTTCTTTTTTGTGCTTTTATTTTATTATTTGCTGATAACGAACCTGTGTGCTTTGAGTACCTAAAAGCTGGTGGCTGGTAATATATTTTTAGGCTGCAAGTCCCTAGATGGCGTAGTCGACAACCAAAATTATATCAATAGCCTAATTATTTCTGTAGTTTAGGCCGATTCCTGTCTTGCTGGTACACGCACGGTCGGTCATACTTTTTTCTTTTCTTTTTTTTTTTTTTTGAAAGAAATGCTTTTATTCAGCAAAGGTTGATGAATAAAATTATAATAAAGACTCATATTTTAAATAAACGCTGTTGTTTTCACCTTCATTCTGCAAAGAATCCTGAAAAAAAAAAATAGTATCTCAGGTTCCACAAAATATATATAATAATAATAAAAAATATATATAATAATAATAGTAAGCACAACTGATTTCTGAAGATCATGTGACACTGCAGACTGGAGTAATGATGCTGAAAATACAGCTGCATATCACGGAAATAAATTACACTTTAAAGAATATTGAAATATAAAAGTATTATTCTATTTGTTTTAACATTTAAAAAAAAAAAAAGCTTACTATAACAATTGAAATCACAAAAAAATATATAAATAATAATTAAAAAAAAAAAAACGTTTAAATGAATGTCAAAATTAATTAAAGTAAATGCCAGCACAAACACCCCAATCATCTTTCATGGCATATCAGTAAAAAGAAGAAAGAAAAAAAACCGTTTGAAATGAGCAGAACTGTAGCATTATTGAGGTTAATTACCTGAAGTCTCAGTATTATTGATTAGCTCTTCATCTGCTGCGACGAAGAAAACACACAAACTTTGTGATGACATTAAGATAAACTAAATCATATAAACATGTCTGTATAGTCGCACTTACCTCGAGACAGAAAACGATAAAACAGTTTGATCTGAAGCTGCAGTGCATTCATTCAGAGTTCATGCTGCTGTTCCGTTTCGTACGGAAGCTACGCGTGCGGAGCAACTTCCGGTGACCCTAGATGGGCGGGGCTTTAAAAATAAAATCAGCGAAGAAGAGTATTATGATATGGTATGGAGGGAAGAAAATAAAGCATAATAAAGATGAAATGTGAATAATTTATTACAACAATAATATTACAATTAACAATAATATTATTAACAATAATATAACAAGTATTTGTCCATACATTTATTTCTGTTCATTCTTTTTTCACATTTACTTCTATATATACATTATTTTATTTGAACAAATTATATATCTTGAAATATACCTAAAAAAATATATTCTATTGTATTATAAAACTGTCAGTGATGTACATATAGCTCGTGATGTACACAGTTTTATCATCTGAAACTAAAGCTCATTTAAGTGGAGTAAAGTGGTCAGACACAGTGCTGTATTCACATCCATTTATTCCATTATTATTTTCATCATTAATCAAACCACCAGCTTCCAATGTTTCCACACAAAGAAAAAGGTGCACTGAGTAGACAGCAGGTCAAAACTAAAGTAACTCTCAATTCCTTAAAAATGACTTCAGTTTTGCAATCGAACAGTTCACACCCTCGTTTAATTACAAGCTGGCATTGTCTGTTACTCATCGTCAATCTACCACCGCTTAAGCATTACGTTGTTGGATTTGAGAATTAAGTCTGATGAAGTTTGATGATCTCTGAAGACTAAAGGCCAGTGTTTTCAAACACTACTTCCTGAAGAAATAAGGATGTCCTTCGTCTCTGTGGAGACAAAAATAAATTAATAAATAAATGATAAATCAAGAGTATGTATTGCTGGCTCCAGTTTCTTTCAGTGTTAATTAACTAATGATCTTGCAAACATCAGATGACATGCTAAAACATCCCACAGACTCACAGAGAGTCGGCGTACAGCTCTGGAGGCGGCAGGAGATCAACGTCTGCAAACTGGAAGCTTTCTACCTCTCTGTCATGAACACAGACGTAATCAAGACCAGACATGGCAGGCTTTGCTGTGTAGAACTGGATTATTTAGTGGTGATTATTAAATAAGACAGAATGGAGGTTCTACACACTGGGCAGTTTGAGAGAAGAAAGCGTATGAGAATTGTATGAATGTTAGAGTACAAGCTGAAAATATCAATGTTTTGTTTTTATAAAACTACAAGATATCACGATTAATCAAAAATCAATGAATCACATGTAACAGACATTGAATAAACGTGACTTTAGAAAGCTAAATATATGATTTCCATATGGAGTAGGGGAATATACTGACGTGAAAGATAGTAATAAAGGAATATAAGAAATAATAGAACCGGATGTAGATGAGAAACTAGAAAGAGACCTAAAAGTGGCTTTATATCAAACCAATTTGTAGAAATCGTTGGGAATGTAGTATTCCAATAGCATTGGCATTTAAAAAAATTTCTGCCTTAATCTCTCTAGTAAAATCTGGCGTGCCTCGTTATTTGTTATGTATAAAAAACGGGTTTAATTAGGGGTGTGTGAAAAAGAAGAGAGCTCAGAATATACCACACAAAAACACGTTTATCATTACCAGTAAGGAATCAATGGGAGACCATTTTTATCATCAATGCTGCTGGAAAAGTTGCAAATGTTCAACGAAAGAAGTGAAGATTGAATATTAGACACATGCTTATGCAGCTGTGTGTTTATAATTTGTAGCGTCAAACTACTCACTGTGTCTGGATGTCTTCAATAGTCCAGTCGCTGGAAGGATGATGAGCAGAAGAGTTGCTATCAACTGAGGAGAGATGGGAAACGTGATGAACAACCACGAAGCACAAAGGAAATATCAACACTGAGAGAGTAGAAACTCATACTAACACATCTCAGGCATTGAGGTAGCTTTGATCGGACTCCTAGAAAGAGCAAGATACTGAGAAATACAACGCTAGTTCGGTGTACAATTCAGAATTCAACCATTTTATGTTCAGACTCACAAAATTTCAGCAGATAGCGACAACGTGTCATACATCCATTCTTCACTGTCATCAGAGACTGGATGAACACATAGAAAGGAAAAGAGCTACATGTACACCACACGCACATTGCAAATATCACAATTAAGCAAAAATAAACCATTCAATTCAATAGTTGAGTTAAATAAAGGGCAGGGGTGCCAATACTTTTGAGCGTGTCTTTATGAAGAAAAAATAAAGGAGGAAACTTACAGCTGCTTGTAAACACAGGATTCTGATGAGAGGACCTGCAAATATAACACATTTTGAAACTGCCATTGCTGCAGTTAATAGTAACAATAGTAATAATTTCAATTTTAACCTTGAGATGCAATAAGTAACGTTTCAACACTTCAGTTATCTATAGTGATTAAACAATTTAAAAATTAAAAACTATACACATTTATGACGTGCATATCCTAGGATCAGGTGTCCTGCCACTAGACAACAATTTTTATATTACTGATATTAACCCAAGCAGCCAATCCATGGTCTACTTTGTTAGTTAATGCATAAAATGCACATTTTTCTAGGTATGAATATGCTGTCCATTGGTTAATTTTGTTCTTTACCTGCTGCTGACACTAAGCTCATCTCCATTGGTTTGGCTTCGTCCGGAAGCCAGTGATACCCTTTTTCCGAGCTCAAGCATCTCCTTAATGTTCAACTCCACATTCATCACGGATATGTATCCATCTACAAGAGGAAAGCAGAATACAGACATTCGCCAACACTTTGATATCACGATGCATCACAATGCATTTTTATTAAATTATGCTGTTCAAGTAGGCAATAAAAAAAATAATAATAATACAAATTAATAATGAATCAATTACAAGTGCTTTCAGTATCTGAGAGTTTACAGACAATTAAGTTATGGTTTTTCTTTACTGCTGTTTGATTGTTACTGATGAGATCATAGACAGTGGTAGCTGCATTCACACTAATGCACAGATGTATTTCTACATATCAATGTTTTGTCCAGTTCTGAAAACAAAACTGACTGCGTTTACTTCAATTTCGTATCATAAAAGTATTCAGAGATGCATTTAACCTCCACAGTGACCAAACTTCAGCACAAACAAACACAAAGCAAACGTGAAAGTCTGTCAGTACATGAGTTTAATGCATCTAATGTGTAAAGCATTCCAAACATCATCAAAGAAAGAAAGCTCATCTAAAGTAAAACACTGAAATGACAGCGTGTTTTTTCACACTAAGCTTGGATTTTCCAAAATGTGCCCATTAAAAAATTAAGTGTGTGCATGTGAAAGACGTCATAGGACTTGGATGGATTATGGTCTATTACTGCATCGATGCATCGTGATGTGGATGATTCTGCATGGATGCAACGATTGATTTTACACACCACCATCAGTGAGACGAGTATCAGCAACAAGAGTCATTTTAAATGAACCCATGTCAGAGATTTTTAGATAAACTGGGTTGTTTCTGAACTTAATTCCTCCTAAAGAGTGTTCTGCATGACTGAGAGATCTTCAGGAACATCTCACATTTGTTGTTGGCGTCTTTGGCGAGCCATTTGCCCTTGGGGCAGCTGACCGTTCGGATGATGCTGATGAGATCTCCACTTCTGACGGGCAGGTCGTACTTTCGCAGTTTGCTGTCCGCCAGCACTCTGGCGTGATACATGGGCTCTTCCAGTCCAGTGATCTATTGAGAAACACATCAGGAACTGCATTCACTTAGACGTACATCACTGTGTACTTGTGCATCTAATGCTGACATTTTACATATATTATCTGAATTCACTTGAAATTTATTGTGCATCTCATTTCTCTTTTTATCCTTCTCTTTCTGTTCTTTCTTCTCTTTCTCCAGACGCTGCTTCTCTTTCTTCTTCTGCTCTTTATCCTCATGATGTTCAGGGCTCAGCTTCTTTCTGAAACAATAACATATTTTTAGCATTTGGAACTAGCTGGAAATTACAACACTTTTGCTGGAAAAATAATGGCATTCAATTAACAAAAAACTAAAATCATTATACCCATCATGTTGGCCATTTTGATCTTCAGCAGCATAAGACCTTCAAAAATTAAAAAAAAATTAATAAAGTATATTCAAGATTGGTGAATGCACCTGAAAACAAGTTCATCCTCCGTTTGTAGACAAGATTAGAGTGAAATAAATGCTGACAAACCATTGAGTGCCATGCCATATATTCCTCCATGTTTCTTCTTTCTGCCAAACATATTAAGAGATTGAGAGAACTAATATTGATTAAGTGTAGCATTGACGAATATGCATTAGAACAAAAAACTTTGTCCATGATCAGAAAAAGATTCTCAAAACAGGTTTTCTACTTCTCTGAACAATTTCAAGTATCATAATTCAATTTCTATTAAATTTGTAAACTAAACTATATCTGTATTTTAATGCCAATTATAAGAAATAATCACTCACCACAAGGCCATTATCGGCATGTGGCTCTGCAAGGGAAAACACATAAATCACTTGTTTTTTTTTTATATAAACTATACATTATCTGTAAATTAAAACATCTGTAAATACTCACTTTTACGAGCTCCTTTACACTTATAAGAACTTTGAGCAAAAGAAAACCTGGGGATGGTTTCCACATCCTCATAAACATTATCAAAGGTTTCATGGAAACGCTTTTGTTGAGAGGAACTGAGGGGGAAATAAACAACTCGACTTCAGTATAATGATAATTACAGAGAATACAACCCACATAACCAGACAAATTAAATGTATGCTAATACATTGGTTCTGATGGATGTTGGTGTTCAGTTCTCAGGTTGAAGGTGTCGTGCGATTCATTCGTTCTCAGGTCAGAGGTCACTGTTTCTGTAGCAGACGTTGAGATTAATGCGTCCTCTAAAGAATGACACCAAGCGTCTTCTGACTTGGTGCTCTTTGGACCGAAATTGCTCAGACAATGCTGGACCAGGACAGTGTGTGAATGCAGGCCATCGTCTTCATCTTCCAGAGGTGGAGGCAACGAGTCAAACTCTGGAAATTCAGTGGCCTCTAAATCTAGGGCCGCCAGATTCATGGCATTACTGTCTGTGGTTTCTAATGCAGAAATGTCAAAATCTGGAAATTCAGGGGGAGGTACGCTTGCGTCCTCAAGTGATGCATTGGCAGACATCACGATCTCAGGCTCAGGTGCAGATTCTGGGAAAAAAATGTACTTGAAATGAAATCATTCTGAATGGACCAGCTGTGCTCCAAACTGTTTAACAGAGATCACATTCTTCAGTGTTTTTCTGATATCTTGGCAACTGTCCTAGAGTGAGCCTAATAAACAGATTTTTAGTGTTGGTGCAAATGCTGGTCCAAAATTTTGAAAGATTTCTCTTATACGCACCATTTCTGAAGGATTTTTGTGGAAACCATGATTTTTTGGATGAATAGAAAGTTGAACAGCATTTATTAAAAGAAGAAAGTTTTAATTACTTGCTTACATTTTTTTTATATATTACTTGGCTTGTCCTAAATCTTTGATTGACAGTGTATCACAAATGTTTTCAACTAAAGATGTGTTTAACATTCTGATAATGATTTCTGAAGGATCATGTGACACCGAAGACTGTATTAATTGTCTCTTTGCATTACAGAAATACATTTATTAATTTTTTTATAGAAATGTATGCAAATAGAAATTTGTAATACTCTTTCAAAATATTACTGTTTTACTGTATCGTTCATCAAATGAAAATGCAGCCTTGCTGGGAAAGGATTTGAACCAATTCAGGGTTGCTACTGCAGAGAATTAATCTCAAAAACACAGTATTTAGTCTAGTACCAAAGTTAATTGATATATAGTATGAGCCAAAACATCAAAAAAGAATAGAGGGAGGTGAATGAACTTCTACAAACCAACAGTAAGTGCTTCGCTTGGGTCACTGATGTGAAAACCAGTCTTATATTGGCTCAGATCCACATGTGGGGGTCTTGTTGGCTTTGAGGGCGAAGGACCTAGCAATGCCAGATCAGGAAGAGGTTTGCATGCTTTTTCAGGCTGCATGACTCCACCGAGTTCTATTACATTGATGGCGGCTAATGCACAAAAACAGGTTTAACAGTAACTTTACATTATGACATTACAAACCTCCATATGCATCCATGCAAAGGATTTGCAACTTACTCTTTGATGCTTCATTGATCTTCACTGGAGAGGTCTTTTGGTGACAACTTTCAAGACTTTCTGCATGCTGCTCTTGTGCTTTACTAAAGTAGAAGCCCCTCGGTCTGCTGCACACCAACAGGTTCCTGTAGCAGACCTTCCTCTTGGCTTTCTCTAGCATGCTCAGGACATGCTGGTCAAAGAAATGAGTAACACTTCCAGAAGATGAATCGGCCAGTGAATCATTTGGTGAAGGTGGAGCTGAATGATCCACTGATCCAGGACTTGACACCATAGTCTTTTGGACCTCCACAGCTTCTGTACTTGCAGTCTTTAGAGTGGAGTCTTCCATCAGGACATTGAAAGCGCCGCTGTTTTTTACAAGACCTAGATCATTTTTGCCAATTTCTCTGCCACACACTGAAACTCTGGCCGAGCTGAAAGGTGTAGGAATTGGTTTCATGGTGATTCCTTTTGAAAAGTCATGCTTTGGCTCTCTTGAAAGCTGCATTACGAGGGGCAAATGCCGCATTTTAAGTGACTGGCTGATGGGCTCATCTGCAGATGTTGTGCTTGGGGGGTGTTTCCCTGAAGGTGTTTTTAGGTCTTCTCTCAAAATGACTCGCCGTTGCTGACTGGCGGTCTTGCGGTCTACCGCTGAAGAAAAGCTCATGGTTATCAGACCAGAGCGGTCTACTGCAGAGGTCAACAGGAATTTGGGTTTCTCAGGAACCACAGGTCTGTGCCTCAGCTGGGTCTCTTCCTGAAACTTTGCCCTTATGGATTTGAAATTGGTGCAGGCTTCCTATAGTT
Organism: Carassius carassius; assembly: GCF_963082965.1. Classification (NCBI taxonomy): domain Eukaryota; kingdom Metazoa; phylum Chordata; class Actinopteri; order Cypriniformes; family Cyprinidae; genus Carassius; species Carassius carassius. The sequence continues at coordinate 33,491,979 of NC_081766.1, read as the reverse complement.
AACATATAAAGAGAACAGACTGACAAATATACATTTAAGATCATACTAATACAATTCAAGGGACAGTGCAGTATTGTTGGAAGTCATGTATTTAAATAGAAAATAAAGTACATCAACAAAAAAACAAAACACACTTATGAAATACTTAACAAACAAATGTGGCAAAATAAGACATGCTTGGCGTTTTTATTAGTGGCAGTTTGTTTTTCATCCAAAACAACTTGTTTACCTCTTCCATGTTCGGTTAAATTATCCTTGGCAAAGCGCTAATTTAATAAATTTTACATAATATGTTCAAAAAACCTCGCACAACGCGTCCAGACAGCGGAACATTGTTCTTATTGATTGATTAAACCAGGTACGAATTTGCCAATCCTCCTCTGATGAATGCGTGGCTAATGAATATTAATTACGTTGCGTGTGCGTCAACCGGTATTCCTGTCTGATTGGATACAATAGAAACGTTAAAGCGCGGTAGCCAGCAGCGGACAAATCAAATAATCTATTATATAATATATATCACGAGGATTATTTCATTTGCCCGCTTCTGGAACCCACTCTTGTTTTTAATATCTTTATGCTTTATGTTGTCCAATCAGGACTACCTGGCGACGCAACTAATTAATATTCATGAGCCAAGCATGGAAAACGGTTGAAAACGGTCACAGAACCACTTAGAATATTATAATCAGAAAAACATTTCAGGTTTTATTTATTATAAATTGTATTTGTAGTTAAATGATGACAGGTTATTCAGTATGTTGAATCCTCAAGCATATTTGGCAGAATCTGTTATTTTAGATAAGATCTTAATACTTCCTTATCCTTTATAAAAAAAATAATAATGACATCAAGACATAAGTACATCTAACCAATGACATAAATGTTACATTATTTGCTATATTTCAGTTGATTTGCTGTTAGACTTCTGGATTTCTCAACTATTTCTCTCTCTTTTTTTAGTTGACAAAATAAGGCAAACTAAAATGCTTCATTACAGTGCCTGATTTGTACTTAATAAGAAATAATAAAATGGCACTTTTTTTCTAAATTATAATCATGTGAGAAAATTAATACAATACAAAAAAAGCAAATTAACAAAGATATCCAGACAGTAACTGTGTTTGAACTGCTTTATCTACAACACGTCTTGACTGTGTGAAGGTTGTAGCCCTTGGACCTGTTCTGATAGATTCTCAGAAGAGGCAAAAATAATGATTAAACATCAAACCTGAACAGATACAGTTTACAGTATTGCTCATGAACTGCACTGAGCTTGCAACACTGTGACACAAATATTATAAGAAAACTCTACAACAGAGATTTAAAATTCAACAAATACATGTTGTCATTCAAAAACATTGACAGTATCATAATACATACATTATTTGAACATTATTTAAAAATGTTCCTTTTTAAATAATCATATGTCATTGTATAAAATCTAAAAGAGAATGTCTGTCATCAGGCTGCTTTTCAAAAAAAAAAAAAGCCATGCAAATGGTCATTAATGATTTTTTTTTCTCTCTATAATGCTCATCACAATATAAACATTCAATACAGTTCCTTCCAGGAAAAGCAAAACAACATGATTTTAACCAATGTTTTTGGCTTCTCCAGATGAAGAACACCTACACAGCTTCACAGGTAATTTTATGCATTAGAAATGACAATAGAAATCAATCCCCAAGTCCATCAAATGACCATCACAGTTCAATGGTCCAGTTTCTCATATTGTGACATTTTAATACTAAAAAAAAAAAAAAAAACTAGTAATGAATAGTTTTCGAGTCCATCGCAAACTAAAGGTGCACTTCATTTATTAAAATAGATTTTACTTTGTATCAGTTATTAATATTTGTCAAATGTCCAACAGAGCTCACACAGCTTTAAGTCCCAGCTGTATCACTGTGATTTCTGGAGTGCTTTTCTTTATGTTTAGGCATTCTTCCTAAGGATGAAATCATAAAAACAGTTTTAGTCAACAAAGAAAGAGTTCTAAAATACTGCATTTTATAGACACGAGAAACAAAAGTGTGACATCTGTCATAAGCCTTTAAAAATCTGCCAGTTTTTGCATTTATTAAGCCACTACTAAATATTGTAGAAACGTAATCTTCTTTAAAGTTGCTTTGTAATGATTTGTATCGTAAAAAGCGCTATACAAATAAACTTGAATTGAATTACACTTTAATTGAATGGATCCCTTTTTGCCAGCTGCAGTAAATTACTGTGCAATGAGAGCTTGAGAACCAAATTAATATAATGTGCTTGTTTTATGACATCACAACACAAAATGTTTCTGAACACCTCCTGAACTGTAGGTCTATGACATGGTCTTACCTTGAATGATGCTATTTTGGCATCACGTTGCTACCTATGATTGACTTTAAGGGGTTGGCTTCCTAAATACATTCAGATAAACCAACCACTTCCTCTTGCCTGGAACACCTCAGCTCTTGGTGACAAGTGATGGTTCTGGCTGGAGTATGCATATGCAATAATATCCATCCAATGTTAGGCATGCTGTTTAAAAGCTGGTCAACTAGATTTTGCCACAGGGAGACCCGCGAATAGTCAGCTATCTATATTAGCCTGTCCTCATTTACTGATAAAGAAATACATTCACCTGCTCTTTTGGCTAAACAGATAGAAATAAGGAGACAAGACTGAGCAGAGGCCAACCCCAAAGTTCTATTGTGGTTGTGTTTGGGTACTAGATCTGGCCTTTCACCTTAAAGAAAGATTGGTAAAGGCCATCAACAGCCCTGCCAGTAGTCTGATAACTAACAGCTTTTTCCATTCTTAGTAACAGGTAAAGAGAGATAATATAAGTTAATGTCTTGTCTGGGACAGTGAGAAACAAGCAAGCCCAATTCCCAACAGTCTTCTGATCTGCTGAAATTTAGATTTTGTTGTGCCTTGCACAGTTTTTTTTCTTTAGAGTTCAATAAAAGAATGTTGAGTTTCAGACACAGTGATCATTGATCCTCATGGGCATCTTATCAAGATGTGCATAAACTATTATTTAGGGTGTGTTGAAGGTCCTGCAAGCCCCCAGTGGGTTTTCCCCATTTGATCTAATCTATGGACACTGACCCACAAGAGCTGCTCAGCATCCTTAGAGAGGCTTTGGATGATGGACCTTCTAACATCCAGAAAATAATTCTTACATGATGTGTCTGTGGGTGAGTATCAGAGGCAACATAGAAACCCCAATGTGCCTAATAAGATGGGAGTGTGTAACCAGGGCTCTATAGATCAATTCTTTTGGGAATGCCGTGGGTTCTCAATCACCTGGTCTGGGCCAAGGGATGTTAGTGCCGGCATTTAATGCTCTACCGTTACTACTGATGCCTGTTTCTGAAGCATACTGTATTTTGGAAAAACGCTTGCAACCAGAACTTAACTGAGGTGCAGCTTTAGGATTATTCCAAGCTTCACTGAGCATCTGTGAATAATCTTTAGCAAAAGAAACAGAGAATAAAGACTGGAGCTAGGAAACCCCAGCCGATAAGTTAAACTCCTCAAGATAGTGGGCCTCCAGGAGCAAAACTAGAAACCCCTGAAATACAATCTTGAAGAAAGAAGTGAGGTAGAGAGGAAACCAACCCAGAAGACATCTCTCTTTGGATATCCAGATGTGAAGAGTCTGGAAGGTTTATTTGAGCATCTGGTGGTGTCTCATCAGTGCCAAGAGTTTGAGCACAAGCCTGCTGTAAAATAGAGAATGGGATTATTGGTGAAAAACTCAAACAGATTTTAGCAATAGACAAATCACAGCCATGCTGATAAACAGTTATGATACACAACCATTACCAAAACTTCTGGCACATTTACTAAGCTGTCTTTTGCAGACAGGAGCGATGACTCTATTAAGGAGGCAGCTGTTGGGGACATGGTTTCCTGCTCCGGACCAAGAGTAGAATCTATGGAAGAGAATTTAAAAAATTGGAATAATGCCTGTCACATGATAAACCTCAATTTATGTAGTGTGTTAAACTCACAAGAATCAGTTGGGTATGATGATATTGATGAGTCTGAAGTCAATCTCAGCTGTGAAAGATCAAGCTCCCCACAGCAGTCAATTTCATGTTTCCCATTGGACTTTGCAGCGTCATGTTTGCTTGTGCTAATGTGAACAGCTATTGTTTCCTCCTGGGGGTCCTTGTTTAAGGCGTGCTTAGATCCACTTTGCTGTACGGCAGAATTTACAAAGTGCTGAGGACTTACAATGTTTGATGAAGTCTCGGGGGGTTCACAGGAGTGGGTGGGTAGAGCTATGGGGACCATACCCTGAAGCACTGCGGCTGGAATTGGATGCGCCCCCATGCCAACTGTCTGGGCTGGTACGAATGCCCATTGCTGCTGGCCCGTGGCTGGAGAGTGGAAGAGGTTAGCCTGACCCCAGATCACAGGCTGACCTCCAGGAAGCATCTGAGCCACCTGCAATGGTCCTTGAACCCCAAAAGCCATTGGAGCAGCCTGGGTAGCAAATGATTGTTGAGTCCAGTGAGCAGCCTGGATAGCACCCATGGTCATATAACCTGAGAAACAAGAATAGCCTTTGAGAGTGAGTTTTATTAATAACATTCATACATAAAAATCTGAACGTTTATGAAATATAAACTTAGATCTGCTTACTTTTTGTCTCTTTTAGAAAAAAACAAACACAACCCCAGGTACTTATCCAATACAGTGGCTTAGTGAACAAAAAAATTAAGCATCAGCAGGCATAGACATTTCCCAGCAGCATGAGTAATTTTTTATGAACCTCTTTACTTCCAAGATTGATACTATAAGAGATATAATTATAACCATGCATCTGTCAGCTAAAGTTTTGTATCAGAAAAAAATGCACTGTAGATTCCCTAGGGGAACAGTTCTGCTCATTCTCTGCTATAGGACAGGAAGAATTGCCTAAACTTGGTAAATCATCTACTGTAAATCAACAACATGTATGTAAGACCCTATACCATCTTATGCTGGGTCCACACCAAAAAATAATCGGGCTAATTTTGGGCCGATTTCCCCCCTTCCGACAATCCTAGCTATGTCCCGATTATCTTGATGGTTCTACAGATTGTCTTATCAGATTTTCCGTTGGTGTGAAGTGTGTTAAGAGTGTCCGAACCTGATCGGAAGAACATCGGAGCCGCCCCAATCGCAAATAGTAATCAGATCAGAAATCAGAAATCGATCAGAAATCCTGATGTGTGGGGGGAACCCCGAGGACAAACACGCGCACGCGCTGGAGATTATTTTATCCTCATGTTTGTGGTCTATCACATTTTGAAAATCTTATAAGATGTAAAAAATCTTTTGGTGTGTACCCAGCATAAGCTATTAAAAGAGGTGCTTTCAGAAGTCATAGATCATCTCCTGAATATCATTAATTAATAAATGTAATTTAGGATATGTCCCAAAAACCTTCAAACTGGCTGTTATTAAGCTTCTCGTTAAAAAAAAACAAATTTACAACAAATTTATCCTGGAGAATTAGTTATTTACAGACCGATCTCAAATCTACCTTTTCTCCAAAGATACTAGAAAAGACAGTCTCCTCACAACTATGTTCTTTTTTAAAGAAAAATGGTATCTGTGAGGATTTCCAGTCAAGATTTAATCTGTATCATTGTATAGTGACTGCTCTCATCAGAGTTACAAATGTTTTTATCATCCGATCGTGGTTGTATCACTCTATTAGTGCTACAGGATCTTAGCACGTCATTCGATATTACTGACCACAACATTCTTTTGAATGGACTAGAAAATTATGTTTGCATTGGCATAGTTCAAATTTTACTTATCTGACTTATCTATCATCAACTCGTGACAGTATTATATTGTTAAAATGTGCAGTAAGGAGTACCACAAGGCTCAGTACTAAGATTGTTGCTTTTCACACTTTACATGTTACACTTGCGAGATATCATCAGAAAACATGGTGTTACCTTTCACGGTTATGCTGATGATACAGTACTCATTCTACATTCCTTTGCGGCCCAACAAAACATAACAAATCACAAAACTAACAGAATGCATAGCTGATGTAAAAAAAAAACTGGATGTTTAGTAATTTCCTACTGCTAAATTCAGGAAAAAAAGGTGTTAATTATCGGACCAAAAATCTCTGCATGTAATAATCTAGAACACTGTCTAACACTTGATGGCTGCTCTGTCAATTCTTTGTCATCAGTTAGGAACCTAGGTGTGCTATTTGATAGCAATCTTTTCTTTTAAAGTCATGTTTCTAGCATTTGTAAAACTGCATTTTTCCATCTTAAAAATATATCTAAATTACGACCTATGCTCTCAATGTCAAATGCAGAAGTGTTAATCCATGTGTTCATAACCTCAAGTTAAGATTATTGTAATGCTTTATTGGGTGGTTGTTCTGCACGCTTAATAAACAAACTCCAGCTAGTCCAAAATGCAGCAGCAAGAGTTCTTACTAGAACCAGGAAGTATGACCATATTAGCCCGGTCCTGTCAACACTGCACTGGCTCCCTATCAAACATCGCATAGATTGTAAAATATTGCTTATTACTTATAAAGCCTTGAATGGTTTAGCACCTCAGTATTTGAGTGATCTCTTATCGCATTACAGTCCTTCACGTCCACTGCCATCTACAAACTCAGGCAATTTGATAATACCTAGAATATCAAGATCAACTGCGGGTGCCAGATCCATTTCCTAATTAGTGCCTAAACTCTAGAACAATCTACCAAGTATTGTTCGGGAGGCAGACACACTCTGTCAGATTAAATCTACCCACCTCTTTATCCTGGCTTAAACATAACACACAATCACTTTCTACAATTCAAATCTGTTAAAGGGTTCAGGTCAGGAACAAGGAACACTTCCCCTAACATCCAATGTACTTGTTACATCGTTAGAAGAATGGCATCTACGCTAATATTATTTTGTTTCATTCCTATTCCGAGGTCACCGCAGCCACCAGATCCAGTCTGTATCCAGACCAGATGGTGGATCAGCACCTAGAAAGGACCTCTACGGCCCTCAATGTCAGCGAAGACCAGGACAACTAGACAAACCCTAGAGACAGATCCCCTGTGAAGACTTCACTGGCCATCGGCACAAGACCACGAGTCCTCTGCTCAATCTGACTTGCGTTGCAACCTGAAATTAAACCATAGTATGCTGGTTTCGTCTGGCCAGAGGAGAAATGCCCCCACAACTGAGCCTTGTTTCTCCCAAGGTTTTTTCTCCATTTCTGTTACCGAAAGAGGTTTTATTTCCTTGCCTGTGTCACATTTGGCTTGCTTACATGGGGATGCAATTTCTGGCAACATTGTTGGCTTGACTGCACAGACAGTATTGATAGAGAATTGAATGAAGCTGGACGATGACATCACTGAATCAACAATGAACTGACTGTTTTATATTGTCCTTTAGCATTATCAGCACACTTTTTTCCTGTTTAACACTTGCTGATTTGACACAATCTGTAAAGTATAAAGCACCATATAAATAAAGGTGACTTGACTTGTTACCAGAGGGCACAGCCGGTGGGCTAAAATGGGTGAAGAGTTCTGGGCGGTGCTGACGTCGCCTTCTTCCAGGATCCAGTGCAGTAGCAGGCGACGCTGGCATCTGTCATGACATTGATATAATTTTGGATGTATGAGTCTATGAATAATTTACATTAATTTTCATAATAATATTTATAGATGCACCATTTGAACAGACATAAATTGGAACCGGAAGGCTTGGGCTTTAAACATGCAATTTGTATTTCATTTTATTTTATTTCTTTATTTATTTTTAATGTGCATCTCTGTCTTATGTACAGACTAGTCTGTTTTTGCTTTAATTCTCAAAATAATACCATCTAATATAAATCTAAATAACAATCAAAATCTATGAAGCATCTTTGTTTGGCTAAAGATATTTTTAGTTTCAGCATGTAAGAGCAAAGCAACCAGATATCGGCAGCCAATATCGGAATCGGTTTGCATAAAAAGTGAGACTAACCACATGGGTGATTGTTCATCTTGAGGTTTACTTACAGAGAGGATGTCTGGGGGCGTTGCCATGTCACCGAAAATATCAAACTGGTTTATATTCTGCAAGACATACAGAAAGGCAGATAAAGAAGATAAAGAATACTGTAACGCTGTACTGGAAGGCATTCCTCAACAAAGAGTATCTGAACAAGATCACAGATTATTTTTTTTTTCAGTGAACGTGAGCAAAGCTCAGTGGAATAGTTAGTGAGGACATAATGATACATCAATGACACTAACAAGTGAAGGGAATCAGGCAACAAACATTAATAAAACAAAACAACAAGGTAGATCATAACTAAAATATATGACCTTTTAACCAGAAACCAATGTGTATGCAAAACAAAAAACAAAGCCAACACAACAGTCATGTTCTATAGAAAAACTAGTAAATGACACCAGAAGACTCATAAGGTGTTCATAGACTCAATGTTTGACATGTGTGATCAAACATTGCAGCAGAGAGACTGATATTTATGTGAGTAATGCTCCAAGCACTCGATTGGCTCCGACTGAATGAACAGACAAGCAATAACACTGTGTGAAATGGACTGATAACAATCATTTAACATGGATATTTTCTGATGAAAGCAATGCTGTGTTTTGACTTCTATATAACTGTCGGGGATTTGCAATGCATGCCGGTCTTCAATGTTTTATTATTATTATTTTTTTCTTTTCTTTTTTTTGTAAGGTTTTTCTAAATAATAGCTAGACATAACTCTTTCTCAAAATCTCATAACATATCATAACAGTGTTTGATTAACCCAATCCTTATTTCCATTGGTAAAAAAAATACAACCAATTATGCATTGCAATTGTCACATTAACATTTTCTAAACTCATGCAGTACATCCATGCTAGAGGTGACCCCTCAGAACAAACCCCTGTGTGATTTTCCCCACATCTGTTTCCCTTATATAACATCACTGCATGCCTTAAATAATACTGAAAGATTTGTAACATGAACAACAACATAGGAATATTTTCAGTACACTGATCGATTTGCTAAATGATTCAACAAACATTACATTTTCTGAATCAAGCATGCATGGGGAAGAACAGAGAGGTTTGTCTGAAGGAGAAAAGAGATGTGAGATATGTGAGAGAACCTACAGTCACAAAATGGTGTTTTGGAACGTCATAGATCCCGTCTTTCTGATGACTTGTGGGGACCTAAAAATTATAGCTTAAGTTAACAACAAAAGACTCCTGCTATTCTACAGTAATATTTCATTATATGACTGCATATAGTCGGTATTTAAATCGAGGACAGTTTTATAAACTCGCAGATTAATGCACATTTTAAATGTTTAATCTGTGGAGATTATGTTATAGGAAAACTATTTTTAGATTCCGCTTTCTTTCTGATACTACAACTAGAGATGTGGGCGAAAAGGGGCGTGGCTCAAGGAAGTACCTGGTAAATGCTCTCCTCTGATTGGTGGAAACGGGCGGGCTCGTGTCCGGCTTCAAACACAATGTACTATAAGGAGTTAGGAAAGAAAAGGAGAAAGGCCCGTATGGAACCAATCAGACAGCTGCAACACTGAGAACATTCAATGCTGAATATTGTGTATCTTTATCCAGAACAGTGAGAACGCTAGATTGACCCTTTTTGTTTCCACAGGACAGAAAATCAGCAATGTTATCTCATATATATATATATATATATATATATATATATATACACTCTAGTACTAATATCCTATTTGTGTACAGTTTTATTTAGAAATGTATCTGCAAATATAATGCCATTCAATAGTTTGAGGTCAGAAAGATTTTTAATGTTTTTCATATTTTTTTGAATAAAAAAATACAGTTAAATCAGTAACATTGAGAAATATTATTACAATTGAAAATAAAGTTTTCTACTTTAATACTTTTAAAAAACAAACAGTTATAAAGAACAGGATTTATTCAGGATTATATCTTTTTTTTGACTAAACACTGCTGTTTAAAAGTTTGGGGTCTACTTTTTTTCATGAAATTAATACTTTTATCCAGCAAGGATATGTTAGATTTATTTATTTTTTAAGTAATATTAAAGACTTATATTCTAATTTAAATTTTTATTCAATGCTGGTCTTATTAACCTTTTATTCAGCAAAGAATCCTAAGAAAAGTATCACAGGTCCCAAAAACTTAAGCAGCACGACGGTTTCTAACATTGATGATAAATCATCATATTTTCATGATTTCTGAAGATCATGTGACACTGAAGACTGGAGGAATGATGCTGGAAATACAGCTGTGCATTACAGAAATACATTACACTTTACAATATAGAACAGTAATTTTAAAATGTATTAGTATTTCACAATATTATGTTTATTTTTTGTAACATAAATGCAGCCTTGATAAGCACTAGACCCTTTCTGAAAAATCATTAGAAATCGTACTGCTCCCAAACTTTTGATTGCTATAGTGTACATACAGTATGAGAAGTTGAACTCGATTAATGCTGGCCACACACAATTAAAGCCCTGATCACTGACAGTTAATGGAGACAAAAGCCTGAAACTGAAGGCAAAGCACGGCCCTTTCTCACGAGTAGCTAAGTGTGAATTTTTACATATGTGACCTCTGAGAAGCACCAATGCATTGCTTATGCCCCAGAGACATTAGCATGTGAAATATCTGTGATCCAAGTCCTGCACTGTTAAATGAGTTTCGGCTGGAATTGACATGGCAGTGACAGACTGTTGTCTAAGAGTGAATGCTTCAAAGGTTTTTTGAGGATTGTGGTTGGAGATGAATCTGGATGTTAAAGTGATGGTTAAAGTTGTCTGTATTCAGTGTGAGCGAGAGAGCACCGGGTTCAGCATATAAGAGTACATCCAGTACAGTAGGGCTGTTTATGACAGAAGCACAAAACATGACTGTAGATCAACACACTGGCAGCGACTGAATGCTGAACAGAAGTTCTGTGAGCATCGACTGCAAAAATATCAACACTTAAATGGAGGAGTTCAATCCTAATAAAATCAAGTAGAGAGTGTTGGTTCTTGGTAAAATCAGCTTCTGGTAAATGAGACTGACAAACTCTCACCTGATACACCGGATCATCAGTTTCATCTTCCAGAATCGTCTGTGTCAGCCATTAAGGGAATTTTTTAAGAGAAAACCAAAAGAATCATGAATCAAAAAATGAACCACTCGTACGTTTGAAAACAGAAAACCTCTTCTTACTACAACTATGAAACTAAAAGCTACTGAGCAACAGATTAATATTACTACATAAAACAGAAAGACCATTTTACCAACGTGACAGACGCTCATCACCACCTGTTTAACAGATATTGATTAACTACGGCCAATGATCAAGCCCAAGTTCAGTGTGGCTTTGTAAAACAGACTGTTCTTAACTAAAACAATGAAATTAAGTCTACTTTCCTAAGACGTCAGGATAGTTCAGTTTTACAGCATTCATTATCAGTGATTTCTATTTCATGAGAGATATTAATATGCTCTGTCATGATACATGTGGACAGTAGAAATGCACGCAGAGTTTTACGCTAAAGAGTCACTGGCCAGATATTTCCTAAAGAAACTCTTGCTGGATCTTACCTGATAGATGGCTTGTTCACAGTGCTTGTCCTTCTGAGCCTTTTCCTGTGACTCCTCCCTCTTTTTGATGTCATAGACGAGGGTGAAAAGGTCACGCAGGTCCAGTATAACTGGCTCTGCCTATGAGAGGATAACTGAGGTTAAAGAAAAATAGTGCCAGCTTTAACTGGCATGAGAACAGTGTGAATTTAGGAATATTAAACACTAACCGAATGACTGGTCTTGATTGCCACAAATTTGTGGTTGCCTTTTTTTCCGCACACGTAGCCGAAGGCGCGATGGTCCCTTGTGTCTTTGGCAATGTAGGAGATCTCATGTACAGAGTGGTGGTGCTGTAAGACCTGAGGATCAGATCATGTGTGTTAAAATCAGTGGCAAAAAATAACAAAATTAATCATTTTATACAATTTTCCAAACAAAAAGTGTGCTAATATTTGAATTTTGGACAGTGTCTGTTTACGCTAAGTGCATATAGCCATTCTTGTTGGCAAAGTCTGTTATAAAAAAAAATAATAATGTAAAAAAAGCTTATTGCAGCTTTTCATCTCACAATTGTGAGTTTATATCCAAATTCTGAGAAAAAAAGTAAGAACTGTGAGATAAGTAAAACTAATGAGTTGAGTGTGTTGCAGGCATAACATTTTTTTTTATTGCATTAACAAAATAAAATTCAGTAGATCAGTGAAAACAGTGGAAATCTTTTCTTTGTAATTTTGTCAGTTAACTAAAGGTTAAAGACATTTAACAATCATAGATTCTTGCTTTTATTGCATTTTCCAAAATGTCCCAACGTTCATATTTAGACTTGCTAGTGAAAAGAAGTTCAATGAAAAAAAAATGTTTTCGATAAAAAATTTTTACTTGATGAATGTTCTTTATAACGTAGAGAGAAAACATTAGAAAATAAAGAAATCAACATTACACTCTGAGTGAATATAAGGTTAGTAGAATGTTGTAAGAAAAATTGTAGTAACCTTTAAACAACGTTCTGATCTTTGCTCTGATTTTTTACCGTACTAAGTGTTCAAGTTAAATTTTATAATATATATAATATTCAAATAATATGATATTTTAGGTGAAACCTTTTTGCATTTTTACATTTTACAATCAGAGCAGTGTTATGCGACACAACCACGATGATCACAGTTAAACATATTTAGGGTTTACACTAATAAAGGAGGATCCTCTTACCCCTGATCTCTCATCATAAATCTTGATTCCTCCAAAAGACACGGTCAAGAAGATTCTCTGTTTGTGCTTCCCCTTCGAGCGGGCTGAAGCAGCAATGCCCTACCGCAGTAAACACATGAGGATGAGAGGAATTAAAAGCAAGTAAACAAAAGCAAGGTACAATCTCGCTTTATTAGCAATGTGCTGGCATAGTTTGCATAGAGGATGTTTGCTCAACTGTTCTGATATGCTTCATTCATAACACTTCTGAATGTGAAAGATGTGTCTAGTTTGCTAATTTTCTCAGACTTCTGACCGTGAAAAAGAAAGTGATCATGCTTCATTTTCAATAATTAAGAAATCCATGGCTTTGTAGTAAGTTTACTGGAAGCCATCCCTCTTAAAAAAAAAAAAACTACAAATCTGAATCTACATTTACATGCACTGACCATGAACCATGCATATTTTGTCCCGTATGTTGTAATTCAAGATCCTGTTTCAAATTCCACATCAAAACTTATTTTCTATAACTAATGGACTTTTACTTAAAGGGTTAGTTCACCCAAATAGCAAAATTATGTCATTAATAACTGACATGTTGTTCCAAACCAGTAAGATTTAGTCCGAGAGCTCTCAGTCCCTCCATTGAAGCTGTGTGTACAGTATACTGTCCATGTCCAGAAAGGTAAGAAAAACATCATCAAAGTAGTCCATGTGACATCAGAGGGTCAGTTAGAATATTCTGAAGCATCGAAAACACATTTTGGTCCAAAAATAACAAAAACTACGACTTTATTCAGCATTGTCTTCTCTTCCGTGTCTGTTGTGAGAGAGAGTTCAAATCAAAGCAGTTTGTGATATCCGGTTCGTGAACGAATCATTCGATGTAACCGGATCTTTTTGAACCAGTTCACCAAATCAAACTGAATCGTTTAAAAATGGTTCGGGTCTCCAATACATATTAATCCACAAATGACTTGAGCTGTTAACTTTTTAATGTGTCTGACACTCCCTCTGAGTTCAAACAAACCAATATCCCAGAGTAATTCATTTACTCAAACAGTACACTGACTGAACTGCTGTGAAGAGAGAACTGAAGATGAACACCGAGCCGAGCCAGATAACGAATGAAAGATTGACTCGTTCACGAGTCAAGAACCATTTCTGTCAGATGCGTCCGATTCAAGAACCGAGGAGCTGATGATACTGTGCATGTGTGATTCAGCGTGAAGCAAACCGACACACAGAGCTTCTGAACCGAACTGATTCTTTTGGTGATTGATTCTGAACTGTGCTAGTGTTATGAGCGCGGGTAAACCGAAGGCTTGAAACAAGGGCAATCATCGCCAATAACGTCATTACGTCGAGCGCAAAAGAACCGGTGAACCGTTTTCTTCAATCGATTTATTGAATCGAACTGTCCGAAAGAGCTACTGGTGATCCGAAACCCGATTTAAACGATTCAGTTTGATTTGGTGAACTGGTTCAAAAAGATCCGGTTACATTGAATGATTCGTTCGCGAACCAGATATGACAAGCTTTGATTTGAACTCTCTCTCACAACAGACACGGAAGAGAAGACAATGCTGAATAAAGTCGTAGTTTTTGCTATTTTTGGACCAAAATGTGTTTTCGATGCTTCAGAATATTCTAACTGACCCTCTGATGTCACATGGACTACTTTGATGATGTTTTTCTTACCTTTCTGGACATGGACAGTATACCGTACACACAGCTTCAATGGAGGGACTGAGAGCTCTCGGACTAAATCTAAAATATCTTAAACTGTGTTCAGAAGATAAACGGAGGTCTCACGGGTTTGGAACGACATGAGGGTGAGTTATTAATGACATAATTTTGCTGTTTGGGTGAACTAACCCTTTAACTGCTTCCTTATGTACTTCAAATGCAACAGAGGAACAATATGTTCAATTTATACCTTTAAGAGCAATATAATGAATATTTCCTCCTCTTCATGCATGAGGTGTCTTTCCTTAGTTTGCATTTGCATTTATTCATTCACCATGTGTGACCCTGGAGCACAAAACCAGTCTTAAAGGGATAGTTCACCAAAAAATGAAAAAAATTAAATCATTTACTCAACAGTTGGTGGTTCAAACGGTTGGTATTCATTTTGCTACAATGGAAGTCAATGGGAACCACCAACTGTTTGGTTACCAGCAATTTTCAAAATATCTTATTTTATGTTCAACATAAGAAAGCAACTCATACAGGTTTGGAATGACATGAGGGTGAGGAAATGATGATGATTTTCATTTTTGGGTGAACTATCCTTTTAGATCGCTGTGGTATATTTGTAGCAATAGCTACAAAAACACTGTATGGGTCAAAATTATCTATTTTTCTTTTATGCCAAAAATCATTGGGATATTAACTAAAGATCATGTTCCATGAAGATATTTTGTAAATGTCCTACTGTAAATATATTAAAACTTAATTTTTGATTAGTAATATGCATTGCTAAGAACTTAATTTGGAAAACTTTAAAGATGATTTTTTTGCACCCGCAGATTCCAGTTTTTTAAATATTGTTAGATCCTAACAAACCATACATCAATGGAAAGATTATTTATTCAGCTTTCAGATGATGTATAAATCTTAGAAGAGAAACTGAACCTTATGACTGGTTTTGTGCTCCAGGGTCACATATGTTTTTTTTTTAATCCGAAGTGACTTACAAATGCAGAACACTAGCACACAGCTTGCTGCTCTTTGAGGACTCGTTACCTTCAGCTTCATCATGGAGTCCTGACACAGTTTGTCTCCGCGTGTGGCCTTCACATCATCAATCCCAATCAGCTTGGCCTTGTAGCGGACGCCGTCGCCCCTGAAGCGCTGAATCAGGGCCTGCTTGCTGCGATCCCCACCTGCACAAACACCACAGACATGCACTGAGTCGATATCAAACATCACGTCGTCATTAACCCTTACAGCATGTTATTGCACATATGCACAAGGTCACTGTATGGTAAGAGTTTCAAAATACAGCACCGCAATTCCATAGTTAATGAATATAAAGTAAATATAAAATGATCAAAGCAAGCAGAGATGATTTAGATTACTTTTTCTATATCTTTGTCCTCTAAACTGTCATTAGTGGTACTTGCTATGGTTTCAGTACTTTACATAAATGGAGCATCGTATCATAAGCCTGTTTCTGCCACAAAATAAAAAAAGTTAATTGTGACTTTTTATCCCATAATTCAGAATTTGTTTCTCAAAAATGTGAGCAAAATTGTCTGAGAAGTCTGATATAATCTCACTTTCTTTCTCACGGTTTATAACTCACAATTCTTACTTCCTTTTCCCCTCAGAACTCTGTTTACATTTAGCAATTTTTTTGCTTCCACCACAAAAAAATAATAATAAAAAATAAAATAATACAAATTAAAAATAAAAAAGTAACATAAAAAAAAATAAAACAGTAAGGAAGGTGCAGAAAGCCAGGACAATACAATAATACATTTTTCTATTTAAGTATATTATAATTAGCCTATATATATTATATATTAGTTCTGTCATTCAGAAACATGGCTTTTCATACCACTGCTATGCTGATGACACTCAACTCTTCC